>NW_024412421.1:17940915-18024148 GCF_014898765.1 Herpailurus yagouaroundi | reverse complement strand
TTCTTTCTTTCTTTCTTTCTTTCTTTCTTTCTTTCTTTCTTTCTTTCATTCATGTTTTATTTATTCTGAGAGAGAGAGAGTACTCATGAATGTGGGTGGGGGAGAGGCAGAGAGAGAAGGAGAGAGAAAATCCCAAGTGGGCTCCACCCTGAGAGTGCTGCTTGGTCTCATTAAACGCGAGCTCAGGACCTGAGCTGAGATCGAGAGTCAGAAGCTTAACCGACTGAGCCTCCTAGGTATTCTCCCCTCTTTTACTAATCTTTAAAAGTAGGCTTCCCACCCAGTGTGGGGCTTGAACACATGATGAGATCGGGAGTCGAATGCTCTCCCGACTGAGCCAGCCAGGCTGGCTGGGGCTGGCCAGCCCCACCAAGGTTTATTTCTCGCTCACTCTCCACATCCACCATGAGACGCTGTGGGTTCTGTTCCTCGTTGCCTCCCTTGTTTAGGAACACAGTCTGCTGGAGCAGGCACCACCTGGAACCTTCCTTTTGACAATGCCAGAGGGAGAAGAAAATGTGGAGGAGCAAGCCTGGGCTCTGGAAGTTCTCGCACATTGGCCAAAGCAGGCCGCACGGCACATCCAACTTCCAGGAGGTGGGAAAACCACATGCCCAGAAGGAGGGTGCTGGCATGCTGGCGACTAGCTCTACTCACCACCAGCCTCTCAGCAAGTGACAAGTTCAAATTCAAACACAGGCCGGGCTCCCAAGTCCGTGCTGTTTCCACTGTATCATGTGGCCAGAGAGGTGGCAGGAGGCTCAGCGTTCCAGGGTCTGGTGACTCTGACTCTTGGAGTGGGGGTGGTCCCACCTTGGTGACAGTGACACCAACCTCTGTGACCAGGGTCGTTTCAACCACTCTAGCCCCAATACCCTTGGTCCCATTTAACGTGTGTGCTCTTCACAAGGGGTTTGCCCACTGTTCCTTAAGAAGCCAGGCTTGCCAAAGGCTTCCGTCAGCGTCCTTCCCTCAGTCCCAGGAATAGGGGAGGTGCTTATGGCATGTGCAGACCTGATATTAGGAATGGCCTCATCAGCAAGATGGAGCCACATAGGCCAGCCCTGATCTGAGGGTAAAAAGAGGATGTGAGGCGTATCAAAGAACCTAACAGGCCAAAGAAAGATCCATCCTTGAATGTAGCTTTATTAGTTGAGGCTACCATAACAGGCTCTGATAGACTGGGTGGCTTAAACAACAGAAATCGATTTTCTTACAGCTCTGGAGGCCGGAAGTTTGACGTCATGGTGCCAGCAGGGATGGTGTCTGTGAGGTCTCTCTTCCTGGCTTGCAGACGGCCATCTTCTTGCTGTGTCCTCATGTGGCCTTTCTCTGTGTGCGTATATGGAGAGGGAGCACACACTGTGCTGTCTCTTTATAAGGACACCAGTCCTGCTGGATCAGGGCCCTGCTCTTTGGGCCTCAGTTAACTTTATTTACCTTCTCAAAAGCCCTACCTCTAAATGCAGTCATGCTTGGAGGTTAGGGCCTCTGTATGTGAATGTGGGCAGGGGTACCACTGAGTCCACAGCAGTAAATAAAAATATGCCACATTGGAGTGATGGTGGAGGAGGCAGGAAAGCAGGTTTGAAGCCCCAGTTTGGCAGTTCCTGTCGTTCATGTCACCTTGAGGGCTCCGGGACTCCACCCACTTGCTACATGGGCCTGAGTGCTGTGCACCAGGCAGGTGTGAGGGGATCCTCTCCTCTAGGATCCTCTGCTTCTCAGTTGGCAACACGCATGTGGCCATCTTCACCTTAAAGAGCTGCTCTGCTAATCAGAGGAGAGAAGGTGCATGAACACTTAAAGCAAGCCGGAGTTGCCTTGGGGTTGCCCTCCTTGTGTGTCCCCTACCTCCTGCCCTGCACAGAGGTTGGGACATTGTGGGGCAGCAGATACATGTCCGGTTTAACAACTGAGCGAAGAATAGGAGGACGAGTCAGGTGCTGGTGGATGGGAGGCACTCCCCACCCTGAGCCAGGTTTAGCCTCTCCCTCTGGAGCACAAGGCTGATGAGAGCTAACACCCAAGGTGGGCGGGGGGGGGGGGGGGGGGAGGTTAACTTTGGGCACAGACACATGGGTTCAATCCCGGACCCCAGCAGTTCCTAGAGGTGTGATTAGCCAACTTGTGCTCCAGTGTCTTAGTCTGTGTAAAGCAGAAGTACTGGCCTCTTCTTTGTGTGAAGATAGGATGGGGGTCCAGAAAGTTTCAAAGTTTTTCAGAGTGACTGAATACACAGTAGCTCGTGCTACGGAGATCTGGATCAGCCCCTGGGGCCAGCTGGCATTCAGAGCATTTGAGAATTAATAAGTCCTGCTTTTTCGTTGCCTTTCCCTGGCATGGGCTGTAACCCAGTGGCGCCTGATGATGGGACAGCAGGTGCTCCCATCACCATCCCTCCCCAAATCCTACATTTCGCTTGAGCGCCTCCACCATCGTCCTTCCCCTGGGCATTGCCTCCTGGGCTACTTAAGCTGTGGATGATGTAGAATCACAGTCCTTTATCCTCAACGAGGCTCCTGATGAAAGAGTGTTTAAGTTTGACCGATGGCTCAATATTTTGTCCTCAAGAGGAGGCAGTGTTCCCGAGGGCCCCTCTGGCTATGCATCATTGTAATAGCCCTTCTCAGGAGCACCTGGAAGTCATCAGGAGAAAACCCGCCCCTTCTTCCAAACTTGGACTTCTCCACATGCCCGTGGCTTCTGACAAGCCCTTGTGATTTCTGCAGACGCTTTTCTCCTGGCTCTGTCTGAAGGGCCAAGGCCTCCCTATGGCCCTGGTAATGGCCTGATGGCTGCTCGATTATTCCACCGTCTGCTCCCGATGGCTCTTCATCCCCCATCATTATTCTGCAGGACCATGAGCCGTGGGTGCATGAACTCCTGTGGGCGGAGGCCCAGACAAGCGGCTGGATTAATGAATGTGCTTAACGGTGTTCACAGTCCAGATGGCCAGAGGTGCCATCAGGATGTCCTCTGCCATCTGGGGGTCTCGGATGGCCTCTTAGTTGGACTCAAACTAAGTTTCAAACTACACCCACTGCTGGCTGTAGCTATTCTTGGCAGTAGGTCTGCACTTTACAACGTACCAAATCTGTTCTTTATTGTATGTGTAACAAACATTTCCTATTCGCTCATTCAATACATTTATTGAGCACCTACTCTACAGCATGGAATGCACAAAGGGCTATGTGCTTCATAAAATATAAGACAGTTCTTGCCTCTTAACGGCTTATGGGGGAAAAGACATGGATGCATTATCTCTGTGAATGAGAAGTGAAGGCATTTGGGAAGTCCATAAGGAGAGACATTTAGTTTGGCAGGGCAGGAGCTGGAGGGTAAGGCCAGGATATCAGGTAGGCTTTGCAGAGGGGTCCTTCCTAGGGTGAGGCTTGAAGGATGCAGAGATCTAGTCCGGCAGAGGATGGCAAAGGAAGGGAGGATGGCCGGAGACATGAGCAGGGGGAGGGGGCAGCACACGCAGAGGCATGGAGGCATGGGACATGGTGGGGGGGGTACACGGGGCATCTGATTTCTCTGGGGGCAGCAGGTATATCCAGGGTGTGTCAGGAGAGGACAGTAGGCTGGCTTCCCTTGACAGAAGGCTCCTTCTCTTACCTGCCAATAAGAACACATGCATTTTCAGAAGGCTGTGGGTGGGTTCTTGGGTATGAAACCTAGAACACATCTGTGGGATGGGGTGGCCTTTTCATCCAAAGGACTGAGCAGGACCCTCAGTTGACAGTGGCCAATATATTGGTGCTCACTTCTGCCCTTTCTCCTTCCCAGCCCTGTTCCTGAGCTGCTCAAGGGCTTGGGCTCCAGAGACTGTTGTCCTGCCCTGCCCCCCGCCCCCCGCTACCTTTCTGCATTCTGCCCTGTCTCTTGTCAGGCACAAAGCTGGGGGTGGGTGGGCATCTGTGTTTGCATTTGGCCTGGTGAGATGAGGGCCACTGGCCTGAATACCAAGACCTGGGCTCCAGGGTTGGCTCAGCCTCTGCTGTCAGGTGAGACCTTAGGGAAATCACTTCACTTCCTGAGGTGGGAGATGAACCTCGATAGAATGCCTCCCCTGAATCTGCCCACCCATGATGTTACGCTTCTAAACAGATAACTCGATCTTCATTATTACACTAGTTTAATGCATTGTTAATTCCCAGGAACCCACATTTTGGCAAGTAAAATGACAAGCCAGTAAAATATTTGACCACCCTGAAAGCAAAACTAGGGCAAGGGAGGTAATGACTGTGTCTTGTCTTCTAAGACTCCAAACTGCATAGACTTCTGTGTTATTAGTTACACAAAATTGGGCAAGTTACTCACTTTCTCTAACCCTAATTTTTCCTGGTAATTGATGCTACAAATAACATCTGCCTTGTGGCTAGTGCTGAGCAGGGCTTCCGTGTGTGGTTGTGCTCATTGCACACTGCTTGAGAGCACCTGGCTGGGGGGGAAATGGAGGCTGACACTGAACCCATGCTCAACTCCCCAGACCTTGAGATCTGCCTCATGTTTGCATGTATCTGATCCCTTCTGCTCTTACAAAGGTACAGTAGGGGCCGGCAGCTGCTCTGGTCTTTAATTAGTCTTCATTTATTTGCTCTTCTTCTTCTTTTTAAAAATTTGTTTAATGTTTATTTATTTTTGAGAGAGAGAGAGAGAGAGAGAGAGAGAGAGAGAGAGAGAGAGAGAATCGAAAGAGGGTCCAGGCTCCAAGCTGTCAGCACAGAGCCCGATGTGGGGCTTGAACTCACGAACCGCAAGATCATGACCTGAGCCGACGTCAGATGCTTAACCCACTGAGCCACCCAGGTGCCCCTGTTTGCTCTTCTTAGGAGGAAAGCTAATGTTTGAGGACCTCCTTAAACCCCAAGTCTCAGTTTCTCTGTCTGTAAAGTTATGAAAGTAAACTTGTATATCTCTGCTATTCTCATAGCAGACCATCTATGTGATCCAGGGCAGAGAACCTCAGCTCATCTTTGAAATCTGTTATGCATTTTTTCCCCGAGCATGTGCTCAAGCTGAATTGAGTGCTGAAGCTTGAGGTTGGTGGCCTATCCTGGTTGCATGGGCCAGTTGGGTGGAGAGAAGCATCTTGTCCACCCCAGGTTTGTCCCCACGGCCCCAAATGAAGCATGTGGATGTGTCTTGGCTGCTGATGGGACATAATTCACTTCTTGTTGGTCAGTGTCACCAAAGAAGTCTGGATGGTGCTACAAAAGCTCCTGGCAGGCTTCTCCAAGGAGCTGGAGTTGGGGGTGGACAGAGAGGCTGGTAGGCTGCCTGTCTAGCCCAGGAGAACCATGCCCACCAAGGGTTCCAACCCCTTAAAGACCCAATCTTTGTAAAAATAATTTCCATTCACCATGTTTTCTTTCTTCCTCTTCCTTCTCCTACAAATTTTCTCAAACCTGAGGCTTGAAGTGGGTTAAAGCAGAATTTTCAGAGCCTCAGTGACTCAGGCAGAATCTGGTGTGGCTAGCCACCCAGTGCTTGCCTGCCTCTGAGCCCTGACCTGCAGGCTGTGGGACCCTCGCCGGGCTTGGGATCCGGTCCTGTGTTTGGTGAGGCATTGGCCGAAGCAGGCCAGTTAGTGAGAACTGCCTCTGGTAGAGTGGCCGTGCCTGCCCACCGGGACCCATTTCTCAGACCTCCTCCTTGCTAGCCTTGACTTGTTCTCGCGTAGTGGGAGATGTGGCACTTTGACGCTCTGACATTTGCCTCTGGCCGCGGGTTGCAGGACCACCAAGCCCAGCTGTTCTCCCTCTCTTCCGAAGCCCAAGCGTGTGACCTGCCCCACTCCGCCCAGTGCCTTTTCTGCTGCAGCTTCACATTCTCTAACTCTGAGCAGGTGCTTTCGCTTTAGTGCAGAGACAAACTCCCATGTACCCCACTGCTTCTCCGCCTGCCTTTCCCACCGGGCCCAGCAGAGTAGCAGATCATGACTTAAAACACCGGTCCATAATGAGTATAGCAGACTGACTATTGCCAAGTCTTCATGCCCTCCTTGTCCTAGGATGGTACATCTACACCCCTCGCCATAGGATCTTGTGGCGTCTTTCTATGGAAAAGCTAGAATATTTGTCTGTGCTCCATTGGCTTTGGGTATGGCCACAGGACTGCCATTAGCCACTAAAAAGCTAGCGATGTGACAAAAGCAGACTCTTTAATTGTACTTGTATCATTTTGCTGAGACTCTTGCCCTTCTGCCATTTGCTATGAGGAGAGAAGGTCAGAGTAGCTGCTTGCTGGTCCTGGGGAGAGATGGAGCAGACCCAAACTTTCCCCGCTCCCCAAAGCCAGGAGTAGGGCTTTCCCAGTAATCTACGGACCTAAGAGCAGAAAACGTTGTTGCACAACTGAGGGCTTGGAGTTCTTCGTTACACAGCAGTATTGGAAAGAATCCAAACCCAAACCCAAAAGTTGTGACTGCGAGGGATCAATTTGGTGCGGGGCCTGTGTCATTTTCTTTACCAGCTTCATTGGATGCTTGGTGGGAGCACAGTAGGCACACTAGCAACAGTTTGTTTGATGGAAATGGGAACAGAGAAGGTAAACTCCAGTGGACTCGCCACGCCTGGCTGGCCCTCCGTTCCCAATGTGGAGAGCAGACTCCCACTAATCCGTTCCCAATCCAGCAGAATCTACTGGCAAGTTGTAGCCTAGAATTGTGTGTGCCATCTCTCAATTTGAAAGTAGTGAATAAAGTTTGTATACTGCTCCACAGGCAAAACAAAACCACATACTCTGACTATCCCACGGATCAGCAGTCTCTGTTTGGTCCACCTTGAATGGACCCCTTCTCCAAGCCCTTGGCATTGACTAAAATTCTCATCAGAGGATCTAAGAATGCAGAATAGCAGTCAGTCTAATGGCGTCTCCTGTTCGTTCCCTGGCCAGTGGTCCTTTGGTGCTGCTGAAGTAGTTGAGATCTAACCAATAGCACTAGATGGAGAATCGGAGTTGTGAGTTTGACTTTGGATCCTGTTCCTCGCTTGACTTCCTGTGTGACATTGAGTGAGTCACTTTCTCTCTCTGGCCCTTGGTTTGCCCATCTGTGTAATGACTCTATCACTTATACATTGAGAAGCTGGGAATAAATTCCCTCACCTCTCTGTGCATTAGCATCCTCATCTAAAATGGGACATCGCTGCTCACCTGACGGAGTTTACCTAGAATTGAATGGTAATAACTGAAGCCGTTAGCGTGCTGCCTGGCACACAGAGTCCACTGGATGTTCACTGTGGCTCCTGCTGTTGATAAGTATTAACAACAATAATAATAAATGAAAAATGTGGCCTGGATTCTCTACCAGGATCTGGGGACAAGAATTGGCATATAGAGATCTGGGGCCGCCGTCCTAATTCTAGCACAAATGCACGGTGCTCAGATTTCCTCCGTGTGCTACCTGGCATCCCACTACATCCTTTCATTCCCCCCCAACCCCTTGTGCCCCCCACTAGATTCGTACTCGTGATTTCTTTGTTCACGGCCACTTTGCACGCTTGTTTTCCACACCCAGCCTGGAGCTTGTGCCTTTGACAGTTTGTCTGATGGCAGAAGGTTCTCCTTGATCTCCCACCTGCAGGATGCTCTTCTGTAAGGGGTTTCCTGCTGAAACAGAGGAGGGACCCCTCCCTCTGCCAGTGTGGTGCTCATGTAAGCTTCGAAACTCTGTAGCACCCCACCCATGTCTCCCTTCCTAGGCCAGGACAGGTAGTACGTATTTGGAAGGTCAAGGGTTGAGCCAGGGCCTCGTAGACATCCCCATCTGTGTCCCTCCCTGTTCTTCCATCCCCATCTCTTCTTGGTGTCTGAAGGATATCCTCCGTGCCTTTGTGGAATGAGGTTGGCAGTGACCAAAACTGGAACAACACAGCCCTTCCCTTCCCAGGAAGGACTCTGATTGGCTGCCCTTACACGGGTCACTTTTGCTGGAGGGATGAAGAGCTGGGTGGGACTGGGCCTGGCTGTAAGCCCATCACTGCGACATGTGTGTGTGTGAGGCGTATTGTCCCCAGCATTTCCTCTAGAACCCTACAGCAGGGTAGGGGTGGGGCTCTCTGAGGACGAGCTGGGCTGCCCACGAATGCTCTGGCTGTCCCGTCCAGGTCATTGTGCAAATGCCTCAAGTCACTCATCTTGGTTCTTCATAGAGTCCATGGGACAACTCTGGGTGAGGGGAGATGCCAGTGGGGCTCTTTATTGCAGGGATGGCTAACATACATTGCCACAGGATTCACAGCACCAGTGACCTCTGGGATGATGAGAGAATTATGCACGTATTTGCACGAATGCAGAATAATCTGACACACACGTATAGAAAGCAGAGGCCTGGGTAATGTGTAACATAAAGGCCTCCTATGTTCAGGTGGTAGGGAAAGCCTGCCCCCCCCCACCCCCAAATGGGAGTCATCTGGCAGCACATTCCTTGCCTCTGGTCTGTCCCTACTCCACCCCCTCTGTGACTCCTCTGGCTTAGGTCACATCTTCACCTGTCTGGACTACCTGGGCCTACCACCACCTGCTGCCTCTGTCCTGCCCACAGACCCGCAGGTGCAGGTCTTAGGTCTGCCGCCTACAAACTTCTGCCTGTTCTTGTTACCCAGCACAAAGTCTCAGCAACTTAGTTTGGTTATGCACGACCCCTAATGAGCTCACTTTTGCTGTCTGTTCCAGACAGAAATGGCACAGGTAGGAGTGCAATTGGCCTGGATTTGAGTCTTTTTTTTTTTTTATTGGTTATTTATTGTTGAGAGAGACAGAGACAGAATGTGAGTGGGTTGGGGGCAGAGAGCGAGGGAGACACAGAATCCAAAGCAGGTTCCAGGCTCCGAGCTGTCAGCAGAGCCCGACGCGGGGCTTGAACTCACGAGCTGTGAGATTGTGACCTGAGCTACGTCACACGCTCAACCGACTGAGCCACCCAGGTGCCCCGGGTCTTTTTTTTTTTTTTTTTAAATGTTTATCTTAGAGAGAGAGAGAGAACGCACACATGAGTCAAAGAGGGGCAGAGACAGAGAGGGAGACACAGAATCTGAAACTGTCAGCACAGAGCCCGACGTGGGGCTCAAACTCAGGAACAGTGAGATCATGACCTGAGCCGAAGTCGGACACTCAACCAACTGAGCCACCCAGGTGCCCGTGGATTTGGGTCTTTTTGATGCCTTTATTAACCCATGTGATTTTGGACTTGATGTTCATCATGCCTGAGGCTCAGCCTCTTGTAAAATGGAGTTAAAATCTTTGTCCTTCCCTCTTTCTCTTCTCTCTCTCGTCTCTCCCTCCCTATGTCCTCCGTCTCTCCCTGCCCTGCACACACACCTTGCAGTGAACAGGGGGCAGCGTCTAGTGCAGGTCAGAGCACTGGGAGCAGCGAGGGTGTGGCAGAGAGCTCCATGAGTGCCCATTGTCGTGGGGACTTCACTGCCCTGTCCCCTTGTTGCATGATAAAGAATTTGGTCATCGTTGTGGGTTGTCAGCACAGAGCTTCTAGAACCCTTGGAGTTGCCCAAGTGATAGAGTATCCTGGTAATTCTTGAGCCCCTTGGATCACACCTGAATTTATGCTAACGTGATTAGATGACTCAGGGTGGGGACCGACGGCCAGAAAGAAGAACTGTGATTGGATGTTTGGGGCTTTGAACCCGCCTGACCCTTGGGGAGTGAAGAAAGCTTGGAGGTTGAGTTACCCAACTCAGAGCAGATACCCACCAGTCAGAGGCTTTTTCCCTCCATTTCTTATTATGGAAAATTCCAAATACATGCAATTAGAATAATATGACCAACTCACATTCATCACCGTCTTCACAAGGCACCAACTTCCTGTTGTTCTCACTTTGTCATTTACTGCCTCTGCCACACAACTTTCAAAGGCTCTCTACGGTCTCTGCAGAGGGGACCAAGGTGCCCACTGAGGTCAAGAACCTGGAGACTTGACCAAGGTCATCCTTCAGAGAGCGTGGCAGCCCTGGGGTGTAGCTGCCTGGCATCAGTGACTTGTATGCAGACGAAAATGAAATGAGAAATGCACTCACATAAAAGCTGAATTGGCACGACATACAAATTTACAGAGAGAACTGCGTGTCATTGGAAGTAATAAGATCGGCGTTGTTTGGGAGACGGCAGATGGGAAGGAGCTCACGTCCCCTCAGCCAGTACTTAGGTTTATCCAGTAGCCCGGTGTTAGTTCCCCAAATGTGTCTCCGGAGTATTGGCTGGGCTTGACTCCCCGCCTCCATGGGGAGCTGGATATTAGCAAGGAAGAGGTCATGGGTGGGTGTGTGAGGACAGGGTAGGAAAGAAAGTGGTTCTAACATTTTCTGATATATCTTCTCTTAAAAATTTTTACTCCACCCTTCGCTTCCTCCCTTCCCCCATTACTTCCTTCCTAACTGTCTGTGGAGCTCTGGCTCTGTGCTAAAGGCTGGGCTGGATGGCATGTGTGGCAGTGAGGATGACCAGTAGAACGATAGGAAGTAATAACAGGCAGTTACGTAGCTGATTATGTGGCAGGCACAGTTGCACGTGTTCCGCATGCGTTCACTCGTTAATCTTTATACCAAAACTGTTGCCGTCAATTAAGTTTTCTGTTTTATAGGTGAAAAAACTGAGAAACAGAGAGGTTGGGTCATTTGTCCAAAGTCACACAGCTACTGGTCATGTCGAAAGGAATTAGACACCTGGATCCAGCTTACGTGGCTGCGTGCAGGGATAATCTGAGCATCAAACAGTACATTGTGAGTTCGTGATTGATAGTAGTCCAGGAGCAAGGAGAGAGACGTTCTTCTTTACAGAAGAATGCCTACTAGGGACCACAGGTGCCCGAAACCATTGGGTCAAAGGTGTGGAACAGGATATTAACAGGATTTCAAAGAATCATCCCACAGATGAACTACATATGCAGTGGGGAAGTGGACCTTTATGGTGGAGATATCTGGTAGTCATCGCAATAACTCAGTGATCCAACTTAGCATCACCAAGAATGCGCAGACATGACATTATGTGCCTACTGTGTGAGGCAGTAAGAAGTGCCATGTGTGATGTTCTTGCCAACAAAGTTTACTCTGCACTGAATTGTGAAAAAAACAAGTAGACAAATCTGTAATGTGGGGCCTTCTGCAAGATTGCTGGCCTGGATTTTACAAACACAAAGAAAGTCATTGTCCATGCGAAAGAAACGAAAAGGCTATTGGTGGGAGAGAGTGTGTGCATAGTGTGTATACTCGTATGTGTATGTGTGTGAATGTGTGTATATAGATACGTATGTCTATATGTATGGTGATGTGTATTTAGGTGTATTTATATATGTATGTGCATATGTATATGTGTGTATAAGCATGTGTCTGTGTATACATGCATGTATGTATAAATAGGCATATGTGTATATATGTGTGTGTATATAGGCATGTGTGGGTGTATATACAGGCAGGTCTGTATGTATGTGTAGAGAATATACAAGTATGTGTATACGTAGATTTATGCATGTATCACCCAGATATGCATACGTGTGGATATGTGTATATACATGCATGTGTGTGAATGTGTGTGTTTATATGTATGTACTCGTGTATGTATTTCAGGGAAGTGCTTTTCAGACTTAAACATGGCCACAAAGTACCTGGAGACCTTGTTAAAGTGCAGATTCTGATTCGGAATGTCGGGGAGAGGCCTGAGACTCTGTATTTCTAACACTACCTAAGGTGATACCACACCAGCTGGTCTCACAGCTGCACGCTGAGTAGAAGAAGTCGAGATTAAGAGAGATTCAAGAACACGACCACCACATATGATGCATGAACCTTCAACGGTCTTAGACTCAAACACTGCAAACGATACTTCGTAGTTTTTCAAAAGGAATATTTGGGGAAATTTGAATGCAGGCTATTTATTAGATGAAATTATAAATTGAGTGCTAAATTTCTTAAATTATTTTATAGGAGAACGTCCTAATTCTTAGGAGATGCAGGCTTAAATACTTACTTTCAAATGGTTTACACCACACATACACACATGTGAGCAAAGAAGAGGTATAAAACATTCAGTGCTCATGATCAAATGAAGGGGCTGTGAGAGTTCATTGTACTATTCAATTTTTCAGTAGGATTGAATATTTTCAAAGAAAAGCTTGGAGAAAATGAAGTGGGGGTAAGGCGACCGGTCGTTTGCGCTGTGTGAGGAGAGCAGATGTGTCTTGCCAGTTCAGGGGGTGAACCTGGGGCGGGCAGGATGGCACTCTGAGTGCGGGGCCCCTCCTTTTCCTCCTCCCTCCCCTCTTCATTCTTCCTTATTCCACCAGCCAGGGAGGGAGCTTATGGAATGCTCCTGAGGCTCCTGGTTTAGAGCCTTCGGGGACCTCGTTTCATAAGTGGGTTTGCTTCTCCTTTTTCTGCAGGCTTAGGAGTTCGTGTCCAGGGCTCTATGTCAGCCAGTTCCCATCCACTTGTTTTCTTCCTTCCGATGTTGCCTTTCCTTTCTCCTTGCTCCTTCTCTTCATGTTTGCTGTTTTTTAATTCTTCAAAAAGCTTTACTTTTTGAGCAGTCATAGGTTTGCGGGAAAAGTAGGGTTCCATGGGCCCCCTGCTGTACCCCGCCTACTGTCAATGCCCCCAGTCAGTGGTTTGTTTGTTACAACTGATGATCCTGCATCAACGCATCATTATAGCTTATATCAGCGTTCCCTCTTGGGGTGGCGCTTTTATTTTTAAAATCCTTAAATCCTTATTTTTAAAATCCCCCACCTGCAGAGGGAGTGAGCCCGCCTCACACCCAGGAACCCCCCGCTTGGCCCCCATCACCAGCTCTTCCACTCCTGTGCTCGGAACGTGTCTTCGTCTCTCCCCACTTCAGCCCGTACCCTGCCTCCTTTGCCCCACTTGAATGGATCCTCGCTTGTAAGTCACACGTCTGTTTTGAAATTAACTGGCACGGCCAGGGGGTGACACGAAGCCAGAGCGGAGAGCCTCTGATGCAGTGCCTTGCTCCGTCTCTGACAGGGAAACTCCATCTGTGGCTGGCTGCGGAGGCTTTCCTCTTTTGAAGTGGGCTTTCTGCTCTGTGAAATATTTAATGAAGGTGTGTTGCTGATGGGGCTTGAGGAGGGCTCAGCGTCTACTGGCCTCCCTTCTCAAGTGTCCTGCTCCCCGGTTCCGTAACAAAGAGCCCAGATGCGCCGGGAGCGCTGGCTGGCGCTTCAGGGCCCTGAGGCGGTGTGTTCTCTCCTTCTCGGTCAGGTGGACGCTGACCTTTCCAGAACCCGCGGCCCAGTGCTGCGCTGACCCCGCTCGCAGGCATCCACATCCTCTCTGCGGAAGCGTCTCTGGGTTTGTGATCTCCAGAATGAAACCTTCCTTCCTACTGTCTGCTCTGGATTTACCCAGCTTTGCACTCGAGAACCTTTGTGCTTTCACCCTCAGAGGGCAGAACAGAGGGGCTCCCTGTGATGGGAACTTGCTTTTACCATTTTCCCCTATTCCGTTTAATTGCTTCTTACCCAATTTGGTTCTGACAGACATAGAGCAGCCCCCATCCTTTTTTCTACAGGCCCCTTTGTGTTGTTTCTTAGCTAGTTTCTCTTCAAAGGGATGTGTTCGTGTTCACCATCCTCCCAAGCTTCATTTTGCAGGAGGACCCAGCCCCCTTCCTGATCCAGCCTGCTAGGAGGTGGATAAGGGGCCCTTTTCTCAAACAGGATTCAGCCATGTCCTTTCCTAGCTTAAAACGCTTCACTGGTTCTACCACAAGGAATAGAATCTAACCCACACCAGGTGTTCAGGAGACATTGGTTCCCTGTGCGAATCCATGTTGCGTCCACTGCCTGCCTTTCCCAGCTGACAGCCCGTGCCTCGCTGACTCATACTATACGTTTGCAAGTGCCAGACTCTGTTCTGTTCCCCAACATCTCATGCTGTTCCACCCCTCTGTTCACTGGCATGTATCGGGTGACTGCCGTGCATCAAGTATTCTAGGTCAGGACTGTCCAGCGGAGATAGGAGAGCCGCACACAGCATGTGATATTAAATGTTCTGATAGCTACATTAGCTACGTTAAAACAGGTAAAAAGAAAAAGGTGAAATTAAGTTGGGGGGCCGTATCATTGACCCACAATATTACATTAGTTTCAGGTGGACACCATAGTGACTGCACAAGTTTATGCCTTATGCTGTGTTCACCAGTGTAGCTGACTGTGTCCCCATCCACGGCATCATGATATTCTTGACTGTATTTCTTACGCTGTCTTTTCATTCTGTGACTTATCCTTCCTGCATGCCTGTCCCTCCCTCTCCTTTCCACCCATTTTGCCCATGCTCCATCCCCCTCTTCTCCAGCAGTCATCAGTTTGTTCTCATTATTTATAGGTCTGATTCTGCTTTCTGTTTCTTTGGTTCTGTTTTTATTTTTGTTTTAGATTCCACTTATGAGTGAAATCATATCATATTTGTCTTTCTCAGCCTGACTCGCATCACTTAGCATAACACCTTCTAGGTCCATCCATGTATTCTCAAATGGGCTTGTCTCATCCTTTTTAATGGTTGTGTAATATTCCAATTAAAGGTGTGTGTGTGTGTGTGTGTGTGTGTGTGTGTGTGTGTGTATGCACGCACCTGTGCACATGGATGTGTGTGTGTCTATCACATCTTCTTTATCCATTTTTCTAATGATGGACATGCAAGTTGCTTCCATTTCTTGGCTATTATAAATAATGCTGCAGTAAACATGGGGATGCATCTGTCTTTTTGAATTAATGGTTTTTTTCCCTTTGGGTAAATATCCCATAGTGGAATTATTGGATCATATAGTATTTCTGCTTTTTGAGGAACCTCCATACTGTTTTACACAGTGGCTGCACCAGTTTATGTTCCCCACGGTGCCTGAGAGTTCCTTTTTCTCCACATCCTCATCAGCACTCGTTATTTCTTATCTTTATTTTAGCCATTCGGACATGTATAGGGCAATATCTCATTATGAAAGTAATTTTAATTTATTTTAACTTGATATGTCTCAATGATTTCTACATTTTTTTAAAGTTTATTTATTTTGAGATAGTGCAAACAGGGGAGGGGCAGAGAGAGAGGGAGAGAGAATCCCAAGCAGGCTCTGCACTGTCACTGAGGAGCCTGATGCCAGGCTTCAACTCACGAACCGTGAGATCATGACCTGAGCTGAAACCAAGAGTCGGATGCTTAATCGACTAAGCCACAAAAATATTAATGATATTTAAAAATCTGTTGATCATATTAAGTCTTGGAAATCCAGGGTATAGATTATACAAAGAGGACATCTCAGCTAGGATTGGCCACATTTCCAGTGCTGTGTATAGTGCCTGCTGTATAGTACAGCTCTAGGAGATGAGATGCAGCAGTTAGCAGGGTGTTAGAGTCCCTGCCTTCACAGACTGGACATTCCAGTTAGGGAAAGAAACAATAGAAAACAAAGCAATATGGCCTATGATTTGGGGTGGGTCTGTTTTCTGTGTCACTCTACCCACCATTCACTAAGCTCTAAGCCCCTGGGACTCTGCCTCTGTATCCGGTGCTGGCTAAGACCACGTGATGAAGGACTGACGCTCATCAGCCTCTTACTATCTGTGATAGACAGAGTGACAGCCCAGTGGTGTCCCTGTCCTAGTCCCTGGGACCTTAAGTGAGAAAAAGGCCTTGGAAGATGTAATTAAGGCTAAAGACTGTGAGATGGGGGAGATTATTCTGGATTATCCAGGATGGCCCAATCTAATCACACGACTATTTAAAGCAGAACACTTCTCCTGGGTGCAGAGGACCAGAGAGCTGGCATCGTGGAAAAGACAGAGTATGTATTGCTGGCTTTCATGATGGAGGACAAAGCCATGAGCCAAGGAACATGGTGGCCTCCGTAAACTGGCAAAAGCGAGGAGACAGAATTTCCCTTAGAGCTACCAGAAAGGAATGCGGCCTGACTTTAGCCCACTGAGACTCACGTTGGACTTCTGACCTACAGAACTATAAGATAATAAATGTGTGTTTTAAGCCACTAAATTTGTGATAATTTGTTATGGCAGCAATAGAAAACTAATACAGTAGCTTTGGGATTACGTGATGAATAATTCACCTCCCTGAGATTCAGAAATCAGTTATATCTACCTCATGGGATTTTTCAGTGGATAAAAAATGAGAGAACAGCCGTAAAGCACTTAGTCCAGTGTCCAGCCCATCATAAGTGCTCACTTACTGTCCGCTGAAGCTACAAGTATTGCTGTAGTTTCTTAAAGTGGTCGGCCTGGAGCAGGGACACCATCAATGTCTGCTGGATGAACGCCGAGTGGACCTTCCAGGACACCGTCGTTGGCTTCTTAGAGATCATCTGCTCTGTTCTTTTCCAGGGTGTGGAACCCAGGGGGATTTGAGTGGTACACAGTCAAACATGTTTTACGTGAGTAGTTATGCATTTTAATGTGTGCTGGGAAAATAGGGCTGGATAATCAGATCTGTTATTCACAGATAAAGGACAATAAAATCGAGCCTCTTTCTAAAAAGTGTTGGGGGTGGGCTGGGTGGGGCTCTGAGGCAGATTCAGCTCTCTACTCCCTGCCCAGCGCCCCTGCTCACTTACTGCGCTGTTTTGAGTTGGGACTGGCCGTTTGGGTTCTTTAGGAACCAATACTCAATCTTCAGGCATGGAAAGCTTTTCAGTTTTATCTCACTCATGTTAGAGAATTAAAGAACATCCTTGGCTCAGCCTCAGCCCAGCCTTACTTATCTGGTCTCCAACCAAGAAATAGGAAATGTACACTCAGGACCTTTGTATTAGGCTGAACTCTTTTTGGTTGTTCAAGACTAAAATCTCTCTAGAGCCAGCAGAGGCAGAGGGATATTTGTTGGCTTATGGGTGACAAGGTAGGACTGGACAACCAAACCATAGGAAGGACAAAGATGAGGCTAGGCTTTGGGCACTATGTATGTCAGGGGCTCTGCCATTTCTCTGTTCCTCTCTCAGCTCCGCTTTCTCCTGTGAATGGTTTCCCACTGCTCCTGCTTTTCATGACTTAGTCTCTTTTCTTCTGTCACCAGATAGCAGGAGAATTTGGCTCTGATTTCCAGTTCCAGTGTGGAAAAAAAATCGCAGAGAGGGACTGTGATTGGTTGGCCTTGGGTTGAATGTTCAACCATGGACCAGTTTTATTGGTCAGACTTGGTTTGAATGTCTAACTCTGGACCAATCAACTGTTTCCAATGGAGGTGAGATGGGGCTGAGGCCAAGGAAGAGCATGGCTGCCTTCTCTGAAGCCACAGGATGCTGTTGTGCAGAGAAGGTGGTGGTCGGATGTGGTAGTCCCACCTAGGTAGAGGCAACTTCTGGACCACCTGTGGACCTGCCAAGCTTGTTTGCATAGCTCAAACTTCTGCTTTCATATGTACTTGTCTTTTTTAATCCCAAGAATATTTCTAACTTCTCTAAACCTCAGTTCCCCCATCTATAAAAGAGGAAATTTTGATACTTATTTTGTAAGATGGTATATGGATTGTGGGAAATAACAGGTGAAAATATCTAGTGCACAAGAGGGGATCAAGAAATTTTTGCTTCTTTTCTTTCCCAAGTGGCCAATTTTTCTCCTGGATTTTTGCTTAAGAAGCAGATTTCTCTGCTCATGATTGAAATCCTTCTCTTATTATTTCCTCCTGTTGATTGGAAAGAAGCAAAACTAGTTCCCTGCTATAATTACTTCTAAGACTGGTTTTAAAACATACTGGGTTAATGATAATTGGAGAACACCTAGGACATCAAAAAAATATGTAGGTCACACTAATAGTGACTGCTGAAGTTCCTGAAATAAACATGATGGAAACTGTCTAGGGAAATGAACATTATACAAACTGCTGAACCGAATTTGGAGGGGATGGTGAAGGGAGGAATCTGTATCTTCTGGGGAAAGTGCCTCAGGAGGCTGACCTCTGACCATGGGTCTCAAGCACTGAAGGGCTTGTATGTGGTCCGGAGTGGAGGTCTGTATTCAGAAGGGTCTCTGGTCTGGTGTCTTGCAGGATATCTAGGCGATGGCCTTCAACACTTGATGGACTTGTGCAGACTGGTCAGGCTGAGTAATAACGATATGAAGAAAGGTCTTTGAGAATGGAAGAAACTCTTCTTTCAAGGAGATGAGAGTTTGGGAAACTTTGGGGTCACATAGACACTACATGCTGGGGAAATAATCAGATCGTCTTTAAAGTAGGCTTTAAAAAAGGCAAGGTAATGGGTTTAGAGTGCTAAGACAGAAAAGAGGTTATGAAAGAGCTGGGTAGGGAGGGAAGCACTAAAGAGAGAGCCCATTCCTTCACCCCGCACATTCCTCTGTCCCTTCATCTGTCAACCATCCATTCATCGATCCTCTTGTCCACCCACCTTGCCTCCTACATAATTCACTTCTATTGGTCTAAGGTGAGGAAAGGGTTAACTAGTCCATGCTGGAGAAATGGAAATGAATTGGACAGGGCTTTTTCTATTTCACCCAGTTCACAATCAGATATTTTGCACAATACGCAGTGGAGAAAAGACCATACTTAAATAAGAAAACAAGGAAAAATATTTAGAATACATAGCACATACTAGAAAACCTGATCCATCAACTCAATTACCGTTGCTTAATTTTTTCTTTTCCATGAGCTTTGTTCTACAAATAGTGTTTGATTTTTCTGGGGAAATTTGCCGGATTTACCTTGAATTGGGGAGTTCAGAACAGTTACTCTCCCTGAAGTATTGCTTCCCTGCTACTTCCTCACCCTTCAAAAAATACTGCATCTGGACCTGCTAGAAAAGACTAAGACCCGGCCAGGCTGGTCCTGACTCACCATTGATGAGAGGTGACGTGAGTAAATGGATGAATGCTTGCCTGGGACTTTGGGGCCTGGGCTTTGAGTCCTTACACTGTCCCTTTGAGCAGTCACTTTCCGTCTCTGTGCTGGGCTATACCGTTCTCAGCTTTGCCCATCCCAAGATTCTTCCCCTTAGTGTCTCTGTTTTCCTTGGCCTTGTGTTGATACCTGTGGAGCATCAATCTCCACACCCCTCCCTCCAGGAGACAGAGTTTTGTGTGGTAGATAAGTCGGCAAATATTTGAATGAGTTGCTTCATGCTACTTCCTTAAAAAAAGATATGTCCCTTTGTTACACACATAAAAGGCCAGTGGTACCCAGCATGCTTAGAGGACACCAAATCTAGCTGAGAACAGAAGGAAAAACCATATGGCCCTTTAAAAGCATCTAAGTGTTCCTACAGTATGCCAACCTTGGTGTGAGGCCCTGGCCTCTACTGACCGGGTAAGACCCAGCCCTGCCCTTGAGGAACACACATTCTACCAGGGAGTCGGGCGCAAGTACCAATGCTGTGGAAGAGGCTCCATGAAAATGCATCCAGATGCAGAAGACAGAGCAGGGAAGGGCTCCCAGCTGAGACACCGTTAAGCCGGAGTTTGAGCATGACTAGTAAGATCAGTACAAGGAAATAGGGAAGTGTGGACTCTGCACAGAGGAAGATAGGAAAGCTATGGAGTGGAGGTTTTCTTTGCAGGTAGGTGGGTGCTGTTGGCCTTTGGGGCTCAAATGAAGACCTAGCAGTCAAGAGCCAATTTCATAAAGGCCTTGAACATGAAGCGAAGGAACTTCAGTTTTGTCTTGAATGTAAAGAGATTTTGAGGGGTTTTAAGAAAGGGATGAGATGGTGTCTTAGTTTGGGTTCCCCTGAAAGCAGAGCCTAAGATGACCTGGAGGCATGTGGTTTGTTGGGAAGGCAAACCCAGGAACCTGAAGGAGTGTGGAAAAGGGATGCGGGGAAGGAAGAATGCAGAAACCACGCGTGTGATTGAGCCGGTAACCACAATGGGCAAGGCAGACCTCAACCTTGCTGGGGCTCTTGTAAAGAACCATGTAGGGGCGCCGGGGTTGGTTAGTCGGTTGGGCGTCTGACTTCGGCTTAGGTCATGATCTCACGGTTCGTGGGTTCGAGCCCCTCGTCGGGCTCTGTGCTGACAGCTAGGAGCCTGGAACCTGCTTCACATTCTGTGTCTCCCCATCTCTCGGCCCCTCCCCTGCCCATACTCTCTCTCTCTCTCTCTCTCTCTCTCTCTCTCTCACACACACACACAGACAAAAATAAATAGTTAAAAATATCTTAAAAAAAAAAAAGAACCATGTAGAATTTCTTCAGTTGTTCTACTGAAGAATGGGAGCCGGGGGCCTCGATGCGCTGACTGCCATCCTCCATTGGTTGAAGGTTGCCCTCAGTGGCAATGGTTCTTTGCGCTTCAGGCTGCTTACACAGAAATAGGTCTGTCTGCATTTCGTGCCCAGCCCTGACTGTGTCTGTCAGAGCACTCCCCCCTTGTGGCCACGGGGAGCAGATCACCATAGACCCCAAAGGACCGTGCCTGATCTTCCCTCTGCCTCACCTCTGCCTTTTGCGGTACTCTTTTTTAGAGTCAAATGAGTTTTAGTTGACGATGGGTTCCACTAGTTTTGCAGCTTCAGAGAGCAAGCCCAGAGGTAAGACAACAGTGCACTTGGGGCGCCTGGGTGGCTCAGTCGGTTGAGCAGTCGACTTCGGCTCAGGTCATGATCTCACACTTTGTGGGTTCGAGCCCCACATCAGGCTCTGTGCTGACTGCTTGCTCAGAGCCTGGAGCCTGCTTCAGATTCTGTGTCTCCTTTTCTTTCTGTCCCTCCCCCGCTCACGCTTTGTCTCACTCTGTTTCTCAAAAATGAATAAATGTAAAAAAAAAAAAAACAGTACGCTTGAGTTGGGATATTGAATCTGTGTATGAGGCTGTGCATCGTAGCTACGCTTAACTCAGGTGAGCTTCAGGGATGGGGGATATCTACTATGTACATGGTGTGATCTGCTTTTTAGAACGTCACTTTGGTCTCAGTAAGGAGTATGGATTGGAGGGAGAAAGACTGGCAGTAGCAGACATATTTTATGGGAGAAAATTCTGTAGTAGTTACCTCAAGTTCAGTCAAAGCTATGTGACTTGAATGTTGTCGGTGTTGAGTTTCTTCTCTAGGAGAAACCCTGGGGAAATGGTGGGAGTGGTTCCCTGCAAGAGGAGTATTGAAGGTGAGGAGGCAACGTTATCCCGGTCTATATTAAAGGTTATTTGTCTCTCAACTCACTGGGTCTTGAAACTTTTATCCCTGGAGGTGATCAGCAGAAAGATAAACGGTCAGATACCAAGGAGGCACTTGAAGTTTTGACCATTCCCCATTTCCAGAACCCCTAGAAGGCAGGTAAATATTTATGGACCTAGGGCAACTCCCAGTTATAGAATTGAAACTTTTATCTTATTGCAGTGGTTCAATTCAGGAACTCACCTTGTTGGGGAGAAATTAAAGATTAAATCAGAGTTTTCAAATATCCTGTGGGGTATATTGCTATAAATGCAGAACACCCATATCAGATGCCTTTGGTCCAGAAAAAGAAAGGTTACATTATTTTTTTTTTTCCTTGTGGAGAAATAACATTTAGATCATACAGAGCTTTGGCTTTTCCTTTTCCAGGGTCTACCATGTAATTGGGGTAATTCTTATCTTTCTTTTATATTTTCTACCTGCTGCTTGGAGGAAAAAGCTCGTCTCTTCTTTGAAAAGTATCCTTCCTTTGACTTCAGGTCAGAGATTTCTTGCCATGCTCTGCCCCCCACCCCCCAAATGCTAGGAAACTCAGGACACAGCAGGGTCTGCAGAGCAATCACTAAATGTATGCTTCTCACTGGAAGCACTTGGGCCATGACTATGGAGTTGACCTCTGTGGGAACTGAAGAGAGTTTAGTCCTAGTCCTACAGCTAGGTTGTAAAAGGATCTACAATTATAGGTGTGTTGCCCGAGTTATCAGTTGCATGTAACTAATGCCTGTCTGCCTTCAGTGCCTCTATCAGAGCACTTCATCCATGTAGACCTGCAGAGTATATGGCCACAGATGCCTAAGGACCATGACCTTTCCTCTGCCTATTCTCTCCCTTATTTTATTTTTTAGAGTCCTATGAGCTTTAGTTAGTCTTTTCCCTATGGACAGCCAGTTGAATCTCCCTAGAGCAACAGTTCCAGCATATTAGTTTCTGTTCATGGAGTATAGCCATCAAGGAAGGCTTCCTTTCAGTGGTCTTTTCATAGGATTCTATATTTTGCATTGTAGTAGGTGCTCAATAAACATTTGCGAAATGAACAAATGAATGAAAGAGCAAATGAATGGGCTAAAACAAGGTGCTAGATGCTGGAGAGGAAGGCACTAAAATATTAATGGCAGTTAGGACCACCGACATCATTAATGAGGCACAGGGCAAAATGAAAATTCATGGCTCCTTATTAGTAAATTATTAAGAGATTCAGAACGGCAACAGCAGAGCATTAAATCAAGCACAGGACCCTTCTCAACATGAAGCCCTTTGTGACTGCACAGGTTGACTATCCATTCAACTGGTCTTGATGGTGATTATCTTTGAGGAGTGGGATAATGGAGTAACATATTCCATATGTAGAAAGATCTCTATAATAAACGCTGGAGAGCGTGCAGAGAAACAGGAGCCCTCTTGCACTGTTGCTGGGAATGCAGACTGCTGCAGCCTCCCTGGAAAACCGTGTGGAGGTTCCTCAAAACATTAAAATTAGATCTACCCTATGACCCAGCAATAGCACTGCTAGGAATTTACCCAAGGGATACATGAGTGCTGATGCATAGGGGCACTTGGACCCCAATGTTTATAGCAACACTTTCAACAATAGCCAAATTATGGAAAAAGTCCAAATGTCCATCACCTGACATGGATAAAGAAGATGTGGTTTATATATACAATGGAATACTACTTGGTAATGAGAAAGAATGAAATCTGGCCATTTGTAGCAACATGGATGGATGGAACTGGAGGGTATTATGCTAAGTGAAATAAGTCATACATAGAAAGACAGATACCATATGTTTTCACTCATATGTGGGTCTTGAGAAACTTAACAGAAGACCATGGAGGGGAAGGGGAAAAAAAGAGAGAGAGAGAGAGAGAGAGAGAGAGAGAGAGAGAGAGAGAGAGACAAACCATAAGAGACTCTTAAATACTAAGAACAAACTGAGGATTGATGGGGGGTGGGGGAGAGGGGAAAGTGGGTGATGGGCATTGAGGAGGGCACCTGTTGGGATGAGCACTGGGTGTTGTATGGAAACCAATTGGACCATAAATTATATTAAAAAAATAATGATCTACATATGCCTATCCATATAGGAAGATACCTTAAAACAAAACAAAACAAAACAAAACACCCCCCCAAAAAAACAGGAAAGAGAGTTACTCTAAAAGCCTATGGAATTAAGAGCAGCTATGTGTACTCTGGACCATGAAGCAAGAGATCTGGATTCTTATCTGGATTCTCTTACCTCATGGCCCTTGATCAGTCTTGTCTACTATTTCTCGACTGCCCCTCACTCCCTGCAGCACAATTACTGGGATGGCAAGGAAGAGGTCGGAGGCTGCCTCCTGCCCCGTGGTTCTTGGATGCCAAGATTATCGACAAGAAAACGCACCTTGAGAGTTGCTTGGGCACAAAGGTTAGAAAGCTGTGTGAGGACAAGATCTGCCAAGATTGCCTCCGAATTGCCCTTGGAAACGTTCCGGGCCAGGCTGCCAGGACCATGACCCTCTCCACGAAAATAGTTCCTTGCCAGAAGCTGCTGGTCTCCAGAGAGATGAATGCTTTGTGCGGTTGGAAGTCAGCATAGCAGAAGAGGACGCACCCGGCGGCCGCCGCCTGCCATTCCAGCGGACACGGTGGCCGGGGAGGGGTGATCCGGGACGTGTGGCCCCGTTTCCGTACAGCAATTGCATGAAGACTACAAACATTTGAGCTGATTGTACTCACTTGCACACAGCAATGAATCATCCTATGATGAGAGGCCTGAAATATGCTGGGATGAAATTAACGTCAGTTGAAACAGAAAATGGATTCTAGCCCCGAAACAACGAGCTTCAGGAGTCAGGTCCAGAGCGCCTGGGGCCCACTGCTGCTATTCTTAGTGGCAAAAATGCCCGTATTGCTTTTTCTATTTTTATTTTCTTAAAAAGCTTCTTTTCAGCCCTTCCTGTGGGGGCACCTTCTAATCAGAATTTGTCTGCTTTGGGTTTCTTCTTGACTCCTTCGATCTCTGGGGGAAAAAAAATAAGAAAAAGGAAACTAGCACAAACCTTTAAAGTCTAAAAGAAAGGAAAAGTGAGGAATGTATCCAAAAAAAAAAAAAAAAAAAAGAAAGAAAGAAAGAAAAGAAAAAAAAAATTGAAGTTCGGACTTCTCCTAAATGCTGGATGAAGTGACATTTCACACCTGAGGCGGTATATTTTTGGGAGCAATATAGTTTTGGAGCATTAATCAGTGTTCCCAGCCTTTCCTTTCCTGCTGTGTCTCCTGGCATCCATTTCCGTACTGGCTTTTGTATTTAAAACATGCAGGCCCTGCAGGAAACAGAGGAACTCACACCCGGCCATAGATTTGAGAGAATTCATGGTGACCCCGAGAAGAGATTCCTGTTCTCGAATTGGAAGGGCCAGGAGGCCAGACGTGGTAGGGATGTGGTGTGGACAGAGATGCTGATGGGTCTCTGAGAAAAGTCTCGGGTCTCCATGCAAGCGGGGGTCTCTCACACCTGTCTGCCGTGGGCCTGGGCCCAGTGTCCTTCCAGTGCTGATGGCTGGCCACCAACCACCACTGTCTGGAGAGCCCTTGCCCACATGGCCCGGTTACTTGATAGGGCACCTTGGGTGACTGGAGCCAGGCCAGTGTCCATCCAGATTTCTCTGGGCAAGGACACCAGCTTCAGGAGCCCCAAAGACTTGGGGGCTCCAGGAAGCTCTAGTTCCTGTCTAAACTTGGATTTCCTCAGATGCTAAATCCGGATGGTACCACATACTCAATGGGAGTAGAGACCACATTAAATCCTTAAGCAGATAAAGCTCCCGGCTCTGCGCTCAGCACGTGGACCTTGCCTTCTTCAGGCCCCAGCATAGCTTGGGACTAAATCCTGGTAAGAAACGATGAGGTCCAGAACCAGAAGCTTTTGGAGGTTATAATAACTTTTTATATGAGAAATAGGCTCTGGAAATGTGAAAACCCATCCTCTAAAAGGAGGGCAGTGCCACAGTAAGTGGCGTATGGACCAGTCCCCACGTGGTGTTTAGGGGATAAACCATGTGAGTTCCAGCCCACAGCTGATCCTGTGGCAAATCACACACCTTAGCCTCTCTGTGACTCACTTTCCTTGTCATTTCTTTGTTCATTCCTGATGGTAATGCTGATGATGGGGTTTTGGAGTGGTGGGGGTCCAGAGCTGATGGCCAAGAAAGAATTCTTGAAATGTCTACGGTGCAAAAAAGGTGATTTATTAAAGCACAGGGACAGGATCCTTGAGCAGAAAGAGCTGCCCTGGGGTTGTGAAGAGTGGCTCCTTATATACTATGGACTTGGGGGAGGCAAAGTCAAAGGGAGGCCTCCAGAAGGACTTTGATAGGCTAAAGAAGACTCCTCTGTCACTTGAGGCCTTGCTATTGTCTGGCTAAGGTTGTTTCCCTCTAGTAAGGCATTAACATTAGGACTGTAGGGGGTTCCTGGAGAAATGGTATACTCTGTATTTGCCTCAAGTATTTGCCAATGAGCTACAGGTTATAAGGAAACTTAATTTATTTACCATTTTCTTCTTGCCTTTCATCCCCATGTCACGATGGGGTGGAGGGTGATGTTGGGGCTCCAGGAAACTGAGTCTATGGGTTTCTGGAGATTAGGCTATTGATAAGATTGCTTCTTGTAATTTACAGACTTGAGTCTCCGTCAGTTAACCATTCATTTTCCCCTTTCTTTCATTCTTGGGCGGCCAGGAGAGCCTGAGGGTGGGGGGTTTTTGTGGGTCTCAGCTTCTTATGCTCCCTCATCACTATCACTTACCTTATAGGGTTGTTGTGAGGGTTGGTAAGTCAACACACATGGCGTACTTAAGGCAGCGCCGGGAACACAGGAAGTGTCACTGTTGTCCTAATCACATCATCTGCCTGTGCCTCTTCGTCTTCATTTGGCCTGTGGATCTACCTAGGCTGTCCGGGGGTCAAGGGTTGAGTCTTCCCTCCAGCCTCTGTAAAGAAGAGGACTTTCTCTGGGCCTGAGTCGGGTCCAGGGCCCACTGTCGAGGCCTCGGCCTCTTGCAGACCTCAGTTTTCCTGTCTCTCCGTGACCTCCTCCTTCAGCTTGGAGAGCTCCTTGAGATGGATTTCAAAAGTCGATCCTGAAATGAAAATTCAAGTAGGAGTGGTGATTTGGGAAGTGATTCCAGGAAAATGGCGGAAAGAGTGGGGGTCGGGGGGAGGATGTGAGGGAGGGACAAGCGAGGCATGAAAGGCTGTGTGATCAAGCGAGTTACCACTTTGGGCATCTGCGCCTCATCCTTTGGGGAACTCGGGTCATCAGTGCTGAACATACACCTCCAGGGCAAGTCTACACGAGGGGCCAGAGAGTTGGGGTATTTATATACCAAGTGTCACCAGTCATTTTTCTGGGCCACTGTGGGGTATCATCTCATCATCACTCCCAGCTTCCTCTAGGTGTTGGCCGAGCTTTTGTCTTTGCAGAGAGAGGCAGGTGTATGTGGGAAGTGGCTTTCAGCATGTAGACATGGGGGCCTGGAGGGCACGGGAGGGGGGCATCCACGGCACCTGCTGTGAGCCCTCACTGCTAACGGACAACTTCTGTGTTTCATGATTCCAGCTATGGGGTGTGGGAGGGGAGAAACAGTAAGGAGTACTTGGAGAATAAAGGAGGGGTGGGTAGGTGAGCTCTGATAATAAAAGTGGGTGTGTTCTGACAACTTGAGGAGAAGAGAGGTGGAAGCAGGTGGTCTTAGTCCTATGCCTGCTTTTCCTAGCATCTGCATCATGAACTTACACGGAGTTCCTCCCTGCCCACGAGGTGTGGTGATGAAAACTCACATCAATCCAGATGAAGCCCTGGGGACAATGGCTGGTCCAGACCCATTGTTTCACCTTATAACAGGCCTCATCTTGGCTGTGTTGTCACCATGAGAGAAGTCACACGTGGCTGTGCTGTTTTCTCTCTCCTTTGCAAAGAAATGGAAGACGAAGTAACAGCTTCCATTTGCCCCAGGGTAAATTTCAGCTAAGAATGGCAGAATGTTTCGGCCAAACTCCACTGGAAGAAAAATGAATCAAGATGTAATACTCTGGAAGCAGAAGCGTTTTGAAGGATTCTTGGAAGGGGCTCTTCTACAACAAAGGTGTTCAAATGTAAATGAGCACACGGGTCAGCTGGTGATCTTGCTAAGGTGCAGATTCTGATGTGGCCAGTCTTAGATGCAGCCAGGGAGTCGGAAATTTCTAATAAACTCCAAGGTAGTGCCCATGCTGCCGCTCCAAAGACTGAGTAGCAAGGGCCTCACCTGTAGCTTTAGACATAAGTGGATTCTGATTCGAGCTCTGCTTCTTTCCAGCTGGAGGAAGTTGGGCAAGTTACTTGTGTGCATTTCATTTCTTGGGCATTCAGAATGTGGAGCGAAATTCTTAGCCCTCGGGGTTTCTGTGAGGATGTGAGGGGATAGTCTGTGCCAGTGGCCACACGTGTGACATCCTACACCGTAATTACATTGTCATCCTCTCATCCGACATTCGTTCCCTTCTTCCTGTGGTCACCTCTCCACCCTGGCCAGTGATATCTGCCAAGTGCAGTGAATATCCAGGAGGATACTGATTGCAGCCTAGCCTGGGGCATGGGTCATCCTGTAACTTTGATAAAAAGCAGACTTTTAGGGGGCTCTTGTGCAGGCTGTGATTGTCCCTGTGGGCAAGAAGGCAAGTGTGGCTGCATTTAATTTTTAATTTTTTTTTCAACGTTTATTTATTTTTGGGACAGAGAGAGACAGAGCATGAACGGGGGAGGGGCAGAGAGAGAGGGAGACACAGAATCGGAAACAGGCTCCAGGCTCTGAGCCATCAGCCCAGAGCCCGACGCGGGGCTCAAACTCACGGACCGTGAGATCGTGACCTGGCTGAAGTCGGACGCTTAACCGACTGCGCCACCCAGGAGCCCCTTGTGGCTGCATTTAAGAAACGGGAAGGTGATCAAGTGGAGATCTGGTCATCTCCCCCTCCACCCGCCCCCCGCCCCTTGTCCTGCTCCGGCGACATCCTCTGGAACCCATTTCCTGTCTCTCACCTGCCTGCTGATTCTGTACCTGGTCCCATACCCCATGCCTACTGACTCACTTAGTTTATGACACTCCCGGGCTTAAGTTGCAAGGATCGCTTATCCTCCAGAGGTTCTAACTCAAGCAACAACCTTCTTTCTTTCTGTCAATCCTCTCATTTTCTGGGAAATGAGCACTACCCTCTCTTTGTCTCAGTTTCCCCATCTGTACAATGCTAGTGTACTTCAAGCAAGACCTACATACATAATAGCTCTTTCCCTATCAATGGCTACGGCAGTTCTGTTTTGTTTTGTTTTGTTTTGTTCTCTGAACTACTTTCATCAGTTTTCCTTGTTCTTCATCCCTGACAGTGAAGATCCTGGTTCTTGCTCCAGATCCTGCCTCACTTCCAGGTCCTATAGATGCAGAATTGCCATATTCACATAAAATGGTGACCCTTGGAGTTGTGCAGTGCACAGCCTACACAGATGTATTTTGAAACCTTGCATGAACTTACTGCTCCAAAACACAGTACCCCATGCTCTAGGTTCCAAATTCAGTCCTCACTCACTCCCAGATCCTACCCCCCGCCCCCCTACCTCCCCCGTATGGACTAAGCTCCTGGCTTTCCCTCAACCTAGAGACTTGAGCTGCAGAGTAAACCTGGGGGATGCTGGGTTAAAGAGGTAGGGTGCAATTTTCGTGTGCATTAAGCCCAGTGACAAAACCAGCACTCAGTACTGTAACCTTTCTTGGGCCCTACACCTCAGGCTTAATGTTAGGACTCAGTATTTTCGTAAATATTAGGATTTAATGCTCTTCAGAAAGCTGTCTTACTCAGCCTAGAAATACCATCTTGAATCAACTTATTTTGGTCACTAGATAACAAGCTCTGGTTGTTGTATTTGTCTGTGTTATATCCATAGCAAGGGTGCAAACAGCAGTGAGGCTTCCATTAGCCACAGTGCCTAATGCCAGGTCCCCTTGATGGAGTTCACTTCTGTAGCTGTGCTTCAAGGACACTTTTCATATTTTGATGTTCATGTTTCAGTATTCACATTTCAATGTCATTGTTTTTGCCAGCAAGGAGTACAACAGAATCACCCATTTTATTATTTCCTTTTCCTCCTCTTCTTCCTCTTCATCTTCCTCCTCTTTCTCTTCGTCCTCCTCCTCCTCTTCTTCTTTTTATTTTAGAGAGAGAGAGAGAGTGGGAGTGGGCGAGAGGGGCCGAGGGAGAGAGAATCTTAAGCACACTGTATGCTCAGCATGGAGCCTCATGTGGGGCGATCCCACAACCCTGGGTCATGATCTGAGCCGAAATCGAGAGTTGGGCGTTCAACCGACTGAGCTACTCAGGTGCCCCAGTCACTGGTTTCATTTCATACTGGAGCCACATAAATGACAAATGACAAATTCGCCACATTTAATATAAGAAACAGCAATGTACGATTCTTTTCCAGCCAAAGGAATATCTTCTCTTCAGTGAATAGGGGAAGGAGAGTTGTGGTCGGGAGTGAAACGCTGAACCACACAGGAGCAACGGCATCCTGCTGTGTAGAGCTGCAAAAGCAAACACGGGGCTAGTGTGGCACGACGCCCTGAAGCTAGCTCGTCCCATCTCCCGATGGCTGTGTGTGCTCTTTCCCCACTCTGCTTTCAGTGACGTCATGTCAGCGGCTGGAAATTGGCCATGGTGGGAGCACTGCTACATGGACACCGGTCAATGACACAGATAGGGCTTTTCTTCCTCTTAGAGAACAGTTGTTAAATATTTAGTAGCACCGCACCATGAATGGATCACCCCCCCGCTCCCCACCCATCCATGGCAGGTCTTACCGATGCATTCTGGAACGTCTTCCCCTTTTGAGCACCGATGAGGCTCAGAATCTTTTCCAGTACGTTTTCCAGGCCACAATTATCGATGAGTTGGTGTCTTCTCAGGGGATAAAACTCACTCAATAAAATCTACTAAACCTCAGTTCAGTGTGCCCCGCAACAGGGCCTCTAAATTGTGTAGAATAGTAGACCCCAAACTTTGAGATTTTAATTTTTTTTAACATTTATTTATTGTGGAGAGGTAGAGACAGAGCATGAGCAGGGGAGGGGCAGAGAGAGAGGGAGACACAGAATCTGAAGCAGGTTCCAGGCTCCGAGCTGTCAGCACAGAGCCCAACGCGGGGCTCCAACTCACGAACTGTGAGATCATGACCTGAGCCGAAGTCAGACACTCAACTGACTGAGTCATCCAGGCTCCCCTAGATTTTTTAAACCTTTAAAATGTCCAAGAATATTTTTTGAGCACATGGTAATAACCACCTTCTTATTTGGCTAAGTAAAGATATAAGACAAAGCAAAACAATAACGAAATATCTCCCACCTTGTAACATCGTAATCATTTCATTAAAGGACATTTTGATATCACCCTGTAAATACCAAATATATAATCTCAGAATAAAGGCAACTCCATTAAAGTGAATTAATAACTCCTGGGGCGCCTGGGTGGCGCAGTCGGTTAAGCGTCCGACTTCAGCCAGGTCACGATCTCGCGGTCCGCGAGTTCGAGCCCCGCGTCGGGCTCTGAGCTGATGGCTCAGAGCCTGGAGCCTGTTTCCGATTCTGTGTCTCCCTCTCTCTCTGCCCCTCCCCCGTTCATGCTCTGTCTCTCTCTGTCCCCAAAATAAATAAACGTTGAAAAAAAAAATTAAAAAAAAAAAAGTGAATTAATAACTCATTTTTTTTCTCATTTGTGTATCCCAATGCAAATTTTGTCTTAGACCAGCCTACAGTCCGTAGACTTGTTCGGCAACAAGCTTTCAGCATTCTGGGGCCATTGGCTATGGCCAGCGGTTCCAAATGCATGTTTCCTACTTCGCAAGGCTGCATAGATGAGCAAGTAAGGGGTGCCTCGGTGGATGCTTTCAGCGGGGTAAGAGTTTTACAAAGTTTGACAATGTTGCCATTTGTAGCCATTTTTTTTTTCACTGTTGCTGATTTCTATCCAGCTAGACCAGCCAAATTCAAGAACCCTGCCCCATGTTAGTAGAAATTTAGACTATAACTGAATCTTGGTATTTTTAGTTTGCTTGTTGAGACCTGGAGCAGTAAGATGGGCTTACTTCTATTATTGAATTATTTATAACATTAGGAACAAAGCCTGTGGATCCAAAAAAGGGGATGACTAAATCACGCATTCACTTGTTTATTCAACTAACGTTTCTGAGGCATATGACAAGCCCCTTTCTGCAACAAACCTTCCCTACCTCGTTTCCTTCAGTCTGACTCCCACCACGTGGCCACTCAGGATGTGAAACCAGCAGGTAGATCTGCCCAGGTCACTCCCCTGCTTTAAGTTCCCGGTGGCTCCATCTTGTCCTCTGGGGCAACTCCAGACTCCACATCTGACCTAGAAGCACGCCTGACATGACTTAGTCATCACTCCTTTCCAGACCCACTTCTCCCAACCCTCAGACCAGCACCCTATCCTGAGGATGTCTCCGGTTTACTGTACCCTCACTCCCATTCTCTCTTTTCCCTGGAGAGATTACTCTTTCCACCCAGCTTACTTGACCTTTTACTGACTCCTATTTTTTTTTTTTTTTTAATTTTAACGTTTATTTATTTTTGAGAGAGCATGAGCAGGGGACAGGCAGAGAGAGAGGGAGACACTCCGAAGCAGGCTCCAGGCTCTGAGCTGTCTGCATAGGGCCCGATGCAGGGCTCGAACTCACAAACGCGAGATCATGTCCTGAGCCGAAGTTGGAAGCTTAACCGACTGAGCCACCCAGGTGCCCCTCACTCCTATTTTTATAATGTTCAAATTGGGAACAGGGTTCTTGAGAAAGTCTTTTGAGCACTTCCTGGGGGCAATATCCCCATAATAGCACACATCTAGCTCTACCCCATTTGTCCAAATACTCGTCTCTCCCACTCACCTCGAAGTTGGTCAGGAACAATTCATTGAATGATCAGCACCTGCCAGTTATCAAATCAGTGTAGAAGAACTGAGGCTCACACAAGTTAAGTGACTTGCCCAACTGCCCCCAGCTAGAAAGAAGTGGAGCTGGAGTTTGAACCCAGTTGTGTCTAAATCTACAGGTGATGCCCTGGCTACTCAAAGGCCTTGGACCAGCAGAATGGGTGGCTTGTTAGAAATTTCAGGTTCTCGGACTCCATCGAAGCCCTGCTGAATCAGAAAGTGCATCTTAGCAGGATCACCAGGTGTCCCGTGCACTTGCTTGCATCTGAACTCCTTTGTTCTAGAAGAGCCCTTCCCAAGCATCCTTCAGAATGCTTCTGCTTCCAGAGTATTCCATTTTGATTCATCTTTCTTCTGGTAGAGTTTGACCTAAATACTCTGCCATTCCTAGCCATATGATAGATGCTCAAACATTTATTGAATTAATAAGCAGGTTTACACCAAGCTGAGGAAGAGAAACCACATTCCAGAGGAAGGCAATACTATAAGGAAAAATAAGCCAGTTTGGAGAATGATGTCATGTCGTGAGGAAAGCAAAACCACCAATGTGTCTGGGAGAGGGTGCACAGAGCCAAGTCTGGGCAGGCAAGACTGCAAACATGGCTTGGAGTAGATTCCAGAAGGACTTGGAATGTCTTGTCTGGGGGTTTGGGCTTCATCTTGGACCAAGGGGATGAGAAAGACAGGCTTCTCTATTATAGAGAACATACTGGAAGGCTCAGTCAGTTAAGCGTTCGACTCCTGATTTCAGCTCAGATCGTGATCTCATGGTTTGTGGGTTTGGGCCCCACGATGGGCTCCGTGCTGCTGGTGCAGAGCCTGCTTGGGATTCTTTTTCTCCCTCTCTCTCTGCCCCTCTCCTGCTTGAGCTCTCTCTCTCTCTCTCTCTCTAAAAATAAGTTAATAAACTTAAAAAAAAAACATACTGGAAGCTGACACAGAACACGGATGCAGCTGGAATCAGGTAGCCCGGCCGCTCTCCTGTTGCCGCGCTCTGCACAAGTGGATGGGGATGATCTAATCTAAAGTAAGATATTGGCAGCAGAAGTAGAAGGTGGGGGGTAGGCATTTGAATCCACAGCTCTGTGCACAGGGTACAAGTGTATTCATGGAAACAGCTCTGAGACATTAAGAGCAGATGTTCCTTTGCACGATGCGGCAGAGGGGGCATTCAGGTGTGCTGTGCCAGGGAGGCCCGAGATATAAATCGGCACTACTCCGAAAAATCACCTGAGGAGTCCGACTGTGCAGGTAACGTGTAGTTAATTTTACTGGGAACATGCAGCGATGTTTAAGTGTTGTGTCTTCTCGGGGTTTGCAGATTTGGAACATACTTTGATGTTTCCCTTTGGCTGGTGCCCATTAGGAAAATGTAACTCTTATAAAAACGATGTTGTTGCTTGGAACATTTTTCATTAGAGCAAATTTGTTTCAAAATTGATGGTAAATTATATTGTGTTTTGTTTGAAAGAACTGTCTGAGTTAAAGTCAGGATCCACGTGTGCAATACTCAGTGTGAGACAGAAGTTCAGTTACCTGCGATTATGAGTATGTTCTTCTCCATGTGTGTATAGAGGGTGTCCCAAATGGAAAGAATTTTAGTGCTCGAAGTTGCTTTACAGATTACGTATGTCAGTGTTCCCAAAATTGAAATAAAAGCACAGAGAGGGAGGAAAATTGCCTGAGGTCACAGTGCAAGTTAGTGGCAAAGTTGGAAGGGGTTTAGGTATCCTGATGTAGAGTTTGATGAAAGGAAAGGGAAAAAAATGTTGTTTCTGAATTTCTGTTTCACAGAATATTCAGCAGTTCTTTCTCTATAGACTAACGTTAGGATAACTGCCTCAAAAAGATTCTAGAACAGATCTAAAGAGAAATGTCTGATCATGTCAAGAACAGTGCTCCAGTTCACGACAATGAAAATTCTAGAAAGAGCAATATGGCTACCGTGCACTGTAGTTTTCAATATTGTTCAAATGAGCAGCCTACCACGTGACTTTTGACCAAATCTAATTTGATGAAAGCTGTTTTATTGGCTTCAAATGACCTTGCATGGGGGTGGGGGCGGGGAGCCCTTGGACGAACACTAACACCAAACCTGGTCCCAGTCTTTCTTACCGCCCACAGACCAGCTGTTGCCAAATTGTGCTGACTTTACCTCCTAGATCTCTCTGGGCTATCTCCTCCCCACTCCACCTCCAGCAGCTGCCCTGCCCCAAGCCCAATTCTTCACCCTTATGGGGACAATTGTAATCACCCCTTATTCAATCTCCCTTTCTCCCTCCGCCTTCTTCTCCTCCTTCTCCTTCTTCTTCTTTTTACAACTCTTTAAAGTTTATTTATTTTAAGAGAGAGAGAGTGAGCTTGCAAGCAGGGGAAGGGCAGAGAGGGGGAGGAGAGAGAGAGAGAGAGAGAGAATGAATCCTAAGCAGGCTCTGCACTGTTACCATAGAGCCTGACACAGGGCTTGATCCCACGAACCGTGAGATCCTGACCTGACCTGAAATCAAGAATCAGATGCTTAACCTTCTGAGCCACCCAGATGCCCCTCCCTCCCTCCCTTCTTGATAAAACCTACAGTCCAGTCCCCATACAGCAGACCGATTAAAAAATTTATTTTTCTCCAAAATTCAAATCTAATCTTGTTGACCTGTTACCGCAATCAAAATCCTCACCATGGACTGGGCCCTCTGTGTCTGTGCCACCCCAATCTCTGGCCCCCTAACCCTCCAGTCCCCACCCTATTGTCCATTCCAGCCCATGGTGTCCTTCTGTCCTCCATATTTGCCAGGGTCTATCCTGCTAGAGAGCTTTGTCACAAGCCGCTGTCCTGCCCCCAGCCCTCCAACCTCCCTTTGGCTATTTCATGCCAACTCATTTTTCAGACCTCAATAATTATTTTCTTTCTTATGTAAATCTTTTACCGATCCTCAGATTAGATCAGTTTCCCTTATTGTTCACTGGCACAGTGCCCTGTGTTCATGCTGTCAGTAGATGAGCCTGGGGCACTATCTCAGTCAGAGCCCCGGTGATGGGATAGGGCACGCTGAATCTGGAAGGGTCAAGGCCTTAACTGATGTGAGGGTTTCAACGTCTGAGCTTCAGGTCACCAGGTACCCAGGACTTTCCTTATCCTTGGGCAACCACAAAAAGGCAGAACCCCTTTCAGATCTCTGTGTTGGGTTTTTCAAGATGTTCCTGTTATGTTACCAGCACACCTGGCTTTTGCTGTCTCCAAGTCTGGGAGGGTTAGAGATTCTATCCCAGCAGCTGGGGTAGGAACGGGAGGGAGGATGAAGTGGACAGTTCCAAATTGCATTCTCCTTTTAATCCATGTACTCACTGATACTTGATGGCGAAAAGGAGGCATCCTGGGGTCCTTATAATTTGCTGTTCGTGGTTTGACCTCCGAAAGCTCAAGGCTGAGCCGCCCTCACCTCCCTCTGATCCTCAGCGAATCACAGCACATCAGCAGTACGTCCTCACTCCTGCTTTCACGGGGAAGACTGACAAGGATGTGTCATAACTCAGTGTCTTCCTTGTGCTGTGGCCAACGCTCCCTGCTGGGAGTTTTGAGTGTCTTAGCAGTTGAAAGAGCGAAATGAAATGGTGTAAATGAATGTGCCATTGCAAATGCCCTACTCCTTTAATGTATGATTCGGGATCACATTTCACTCAATTCTGCCAAGTCACAGAATGATTTGTGATAACACATTCTGGTGATAATTTAGCAGAACCCAAACCGTAGCTGAATGGAGCTGCAGACCCTCTAGCTCCAGAGAGCCCCCACAGGGGATCCATTCAATACAACTGTTTGTTTACCAATTACCTTTTGCGAAGTTGGGGAGAAGGGGCTAATCTCACCTCTGCTGGGTCCCTCTCAGGTCGGCCTGCAGGACCCTCCTTAATCACCTGTTCTCCACTGCCTCCCGTCCCCCAGTGCTCTCCTGCTTCCCTCTGAAGTAATCACAGTAATGATGGCAGGGAAGAGCATTTATTGAGTGCTTATATAGAGCAAGTAATATGCTTAGATGCTTCATCTCATTTAATACAGCTCCTGGTATGGCTTTTACTTTCTAGAAGAGGAAACTAAAGTTCTGAGAGGTTAATTGGCTTCCTTGAGGTCAGCTGTGGTGGTGGAGCTCGAATTTAACCCCACGTCTGTCAAAACCCAGGAGGCTATGGGAAGCCTTGTTGAGACGACGGGGCGTGTAGAAAGTGCGCCCCGAGGAGGATGGGTGGAGCCCAGGGTGGGCCGCCTTGGGAAAGAGGCTGTGTGAGGGCTGCCCCATCAGTGCTATGTGTCTGCTTGGCCCCAGGGGACTGAAGATCAGATTTCAGTTCAATGTAATGAAGGATTTTTCTGGTGAAATGAATGGGCCCCTTTCATGGAGGTGAACAAGGGGCCGTGCCACCTCGTGCCAGAGATGCCAAGGAGGTCGGCTAACAAAGAAGCTAGGATTCCTTCTCTTTTCTTGTTAATGTTTATTCATTTATTTTGAGAGGGAGAGAGAGCGCAAGCAGAGGAGGGGCAGAGAGAGAGGGAGAGAGGGAATCCCAAGCAGGCTCCGTGCTGTCAATGCAGAGCCTGATGTGGGGCTTGGTCCCAAGAACCATGAGGTCATGACCTGAGCAGAAATCCAGAGTTGGATGTTCAACCGACTGAGCCACCCGGTGCCCCAGGATTCCTTCTAAGTCTTAAATTCTGTGAGTCTCTTACATGCTGTGGTTCTATTCTCAAGCTCCCCAGGTACCTAGGTGCAATTGTACCATCATGTGGGAACAGAGTTTTTCATATCTTATACATCATTTCCATCGCAATGAGGTTACACTACTCTTGTTGCTGATGGTGTTACTGGGTCCCATTAGTTGAGTTTGTGATGGTGGTGGAGGGGATTGGGTGTTGTATTTAACATCTGTAGGGCTTTCCTTAAGAATTTGCCAACCATGGGTATGTCCCCAAATTTGAGCTCCATTTTCTTAAGAAAGAAAAGAGCTTGAATATCAGAAATTGATGGAAATGGTTCAAATCCTCCCTTTGCCACTTACCAGCTATGTGAACTTGGGCAAGTCATTTCATTTCTCTGAGCCCATCTCCTCACCTATAAAAGGGAGTGTGTGATGGGTTGCCAGGCAGATAGAATGACATAATGCAGTGAAGCATTTAGCTTAGTTCTCGACACATCATTATTATGCTTTACTCCACGTCAGTCACTATGCAACACACTTCTGGATATTTTCCCTGGTGCTCACAGTTATGTAAATATTACCTTCATTTAAAGAAACGATTCACAGGCTCAGAGAGTTGAAGCCACTAGCCCAAGGTCACTCAGCTCAGAGAATGGCCTTTAATCTTTATTTCCTCAGGGTCAGCTCTCTTGCTCTGCCCTACCCAGTGTGCCTTGTGTGGTAACATTGCCCATTTGAGGCTGGTGATCTCCTCCACATGCCACACGCAGAGAGATGCCCAGCAAATGCTTCTTGGCTGAATGGCCAAGGACAAGGACCTTGTCATCTCCATCTTTCTTTTCTTTGTAGCAGATTGAGAATGTTCCTTCCTCTTCTTTGGGCCCCCAGTCTCCTTACAGGTAATGTAAGAGGGTTTGGACCCAATAGACCCTACAGTCCATTTCTCATTGTTACCTGGCTCCTGAATGGCACTGAGCACATGGTGGGTACCCTGTGACTCTTCCTAAAGAGGCTGGGACTGGCACGAGGCAAGGGAAGCCCCCAGGTCACAAAATTTAAGGAGGCACACACTCTGCGGGCTGTGCAAGCACAGGGCTGGCATGGGGGAGAGCATGCCTCCTTAAGTCTTGTGCCCTTGGCACCTCTTCTCTCAACCTGGCCCCACTCCTGCTGGGTGGGAGAAAGTATTAATGCCTTGGAGCCAAAACAGATTTTTTTCTGTCTTTTTAAACACCGGTGATGTGTACAGTGATATTTTTAATAAGAATGGGCTGGTGCTTTGAATCGTTCCACTCAAAAAGACATTCTTGAAAAAGACTATTATTCATCTAGTTACATATATTAGGCTTCTGGGGAAAACAGTAGGGGTATGGGATTATAAGAAATAGAAGGGATGTAATAGGGAAAAGATGAAATTACTATAACAGCCATTAGACCAGCCAAGGAAATAATTTCCAGTGATATAGTCATTATTTGTACAAGCATCCCCCCCCCCCCCGCCCAAAACAGACCAACAGAATTTTCACACTTACTTCTTTGGTTTAATTGTCTATTTGTTTCGAAATGAAAGCTAATTAAAAGATTATTTTCATATGCTTTAATCACACTACAGCTAACTGTTAGAAAATGTGCAATTAATTGATGCAGCAGTTGACATAAGAATGCATTTTTTTAAAAAAATAACATCACTATTTGAATACACAGAGTGAAGCAATTAGTCCTTCATTAGTTCTGAGTTATTTCAAATGCTTTGAAATACTTGTGTGTTTAATGTTTAATCGTCAAGGAAATCTATCTGGCAATGGTGCCAGCCCCAGCATCATGAATTTTGTACACACACACACACACACACACACACACACACACACAGACGGCCCTTTGGGAATGGGGAGAGTTCAGGAAGAAAAATGGCAGCCTCCCCAGGCTTGGCCTCAGGCAAATTCCTTCTTTCTCTGAGCACGGGAACAGTGAAGGTTCTTCTCAACATGTCAGTGCTCCTTGCTTACCTGTCACTTCCCAAGGGTGGCTGTGTATGCAGCGTTTGGTTGTCTTGGAGTGGAGCTGACTGAGAGGGACCAGCCCTGAATCTAGAGACCCTTACTGGAGTGGGGGTGTTAGAGCAGGTGTTTGTAGCTGCAGGAGATGGGGATGGAGGGGCTACTGTTGGCAGGTTGACCGCACGGTATCTGGAGCGTGGTGACCAGCACTATGAGTGGAAGGATGCCACTGAAACCTTAGGTGGGAGCACAGGGGATGAGTAAGGGGCCTGCATCCAACAGCAACTTGGAGCTTAGCAAGGGGGGTACTGCCTGCAAGAAAGCTTCCGAGGTACACAGACAGCAAGGGGCTCATTGACAGACAATGAGAGTGACTTTAGTTCATAGGTAGGGATCAGAGTGATCTGTTCAAATTGGCAGTGAGATTCCTTCCCAGGAATATCCTTATAGCCAGCAGGCACGACACATATCAGAGCCATAGGTGATATTCTCCCTGAATTGGTAGAAAATCATCAAAAGACTGAACATTTTCATACTCTGGGGATGTGGCCATAGACAATAAACAAACGTTCATATCTAGAGTTTGTACAGTGTTCTATACGTGCATTTTCTTAACCAATTCTCCTAGTAGCTCAGTGAAGTAGGCATATCCCTGCTCTGTAGAGAAGGAAACTGAAGCCTGCAGAGATTAAGTGACTTAATAAACTGGAGCTATTCCTCATACCCATCATTGGCTTGCCATCTCTTTGGCTTGTAGGGGAAATAAAATAATAGATGATATCCCTACCGTACAGAGAAAAGTGTGGTTTGTACAGGTTAGACCTGCCCAAGGACACACACACTGGGTAAGTAGCTGAACCAGTATTTTGACTCCAGCCTTTCTCACTTGACATGCAATCTCAGCATGGGGTGGGGTAGGGTTCTGGGCATTTGTGGGGTGGGTGAGGGTGCCATGGACGTGCAAACCCAACAAAGGCACAGTTGGTCTGCCATGCTGTCGTGGGAGGCTCACTGTGCCTCATCAGTCAGGATAGCAGAGTCATGGAAGCAAATGCGGCTTCCATGGGGACTCAGATTATGTTATGTTCTTCTCTTCTTAGCAAAACCAACAAGGATGCTTCATGTCAGGAATTAAGAATATCAAAAGCCTGAGATGAAGTCAGTAGTCATTGCTGGCACCTGCAGGTGTATTGAGATTAGAGGTGAAGATCTCAGGGAGTGCAGGGGAAGGCAGGATTGGGGGAGACTGAGTGACCATGGCCATCCACATTTACAAAACCTTTGTTGGTAGTGAGCAATGGAATGATGCCTGGGAGGTCTGTCTGCCTGTCTGTCGTGGCATAAAGAGAGTACCTAACTCTTCTACGCCAAGCCCTCTTTGAGGTCTATCCCCGGTGTAGACTCTCTGGTTAAGTGGGCCCCCCGTGCCTAGAGAGCTTGGAGTGCAGTGGGAGAGACTAACAGACAGAAGCCTGGCAATGCAGTATTGTGAGTGACCAACAGAGACGTGACTCAGACTGAAAAACTTGGGAGTAGGTGCAGAGGTCTGCACCAGAAGCCAGAGTAGGCATGACCAAGGATGGAAACACTCCTGGTCTTGAACTTTCCGAGGGGAAAATGGGGAAAGACATTACAAGCTTAGGAACCATGTGTGCCAAATACTGGGGTAGGAAAAGGCTGCATGGATTTGGGGACCGGTGAGCACTTCAGCCTCATAGGGGTGTGGAAAGCAGGGGCAGGACGGGGCTGAGCTGGTGGACCAGAACTGAGAACGCCTTAGAATTCCATCTATCCACGGGAGTCTGGATGTCCTCCTATAGCCAGCAGGCTGGGAGCCAATAGATTTGTAAGCAGAGAATAGGAAAAGCAGGATATTTCCTAGGATATCAGAATGAGAACATGTCTGTGAGGTGACAGAAGCCCTACCAATGAACTGGGTTTCTGCTTTTCTCTTTAAGGGCCATGTACTTTTATTTCTTTATACAGTCTATTCTCCCTCTTTTTTCACAAGGGAAGGAGGATACTGATACACATAGTCCACATTAACTCACATAAACAAATGATCAAATAACTCACCGAGGAAGCTGGGGCAGGGATTAGAATCTCTAAAAGCAAAGGTTCTGCACATTTGGAAGTGGGCCACAGGGATAGCTCTGAGATTCCCAGAGGCCAAGGCTGAGATGGAAACAGAGTCAAATTCCCAGCCCATAGAGGTTGCGTGACACATCAAACTGGAATCACATTCCAGCATCAAACCAGAATAGAATCAACTTGTCCTGATACAAAAGAGGCAGGGCTCTCATGAATTCACCAAAATAAGTCCTTCAAGAGACATTTCAGGAATTTCAATAAGCTGTTTTTTATGGGCTCCCACAAAGTGGGCTGATGGGATTCCTCCGAAGCTCAATTTCGCACCAGAAATTCTAAGGGCAGAGGAGCAAAGGAACACGACCCAGGCTTCATCTGGCTTGATCACAGAATAAGATTCAGGCTGATGTGATGGCTTTTGCTCTTTTAAGGCCTCGGCATGTGTTTTTAAAAAGGCGATTTCTTATCTGCAACCCCAGTATCCCATGCGTAACAGACAAAACCTGGCAATCTCTGGGTCGGGGCAGGTTTCTAGGGAGCCTCAGGGACACCCCCAGGAATTCTAGGGCTCTGGGGAAGATAATCAGAAAAACTTGATCTAGAGGAGTGACAGAGGGAACTTCCTGCAAGCAATACCCTGTAAGTGTTATTCCTCACAGTCGGGGCTTTGACAAGGTTTGGAGGGTGGCATGCTGGCGTGGAGACTTGCCGGGACAGGTGTTCTGTGCTGCTCATTGCAGGTGACTTCTTGAACAGCGGAAAGCAATAGAGGGTCAGATTCTCCAGGCTCACTTACCCTCCAGCCCCAGGTCTCAGAGGATCCTGCCTCTGAGAATTCAAGGCCCTGAACATATGTTCGTGGGCCATGTCACCCCCACATCGCGGGATGGGAAGCAGTCTCATCTGACAAAAGTCTCTCAGGACCCGGTTGTGTGAGATCTCTTTAACTGTTCCTTGACATGCCTTTTAAGCTGTCACGCTGAAATGTGATTCCCGTCTCTGTTTATCTAATGTTGCCAGGGGAGGCCAGTGGAGAACTGCTATCGTTAGACCTCCACCTGCCACTCCTCTCTCCCCTCACCCGTGTCTCTCCCCACCTTCCAAAGTGTCTCTGTAGCTGCCGGGCAGCTGGCAGGGCTCTTGGGTGGCAACGACAACACAAAAAGGACAGACCTTGGGGAACGGCACCTGGCTGGCTCTCCATGATGCTTGCTGGCCCCAGGGATGCTGTCACACTTACCATGCAGCCACTCGATGCCGTACACTGAGATGGTTGGTGGGGAGATACCCATGGCGGGGAGGGGATATTTGCTCTTAGGGGGCTCATGGTCAGGAGGGTGGGGTCAGCACACCCACATGCATGATTTTCTGATATAAAAGAGAACCCATCGAGGGCGCCCGGGTGGCTCAGTCGGTTAAGCATCTGACTTCAGCTCAGGTCATGATCTCACAGTTCATGGGTTCGAGCCCTGCGTCGGGCCCTGTGCTCAGAGCCTGGAGCCTGCTTCCGATTCTGTGTCTCCCTCTCTCTCTCTCTGCACCTCCCCCCTCACTCTTTCTCCTTCAAAAATAAATAAACATTAAAATGAAAATGAAAAAAAAAAAAAAGAACTCAGTAGCTGTGATGCACGGACACAGCCTTCCCGCTGGAGGAACAAGCAGGAGACTGCTCTCTGCCCGTTTCCAGCCTGCACTCCACCCCCGAGTCTGAACTACATGCGTGATATCAAGGACTTCCTCTGCCTGTTACTTCCCATGGGGCCCAGCCAAGGAGGAGTCCCCAAAAGTGTTTGGAGGGAGGTCAGAGTGCAAATCATTCAAGTCACCATTGCCAGGAAACCACGCTGACAAGCTGGTGTAAACCAGCCCCAAATGCCTTGTCCCCACAGTTAAAAGCAACACTGTTAATCAGTACATTTCATGCTCTGACCGAGGGTCAGTGCTGTGTTGGACAGGTGTTTTTGCAAAATAGCTCAGGCCAATTATATGTTTCTGGAATGAACTCTCAGAGCCAAGAGTGAGGTTGGAGTATTTATCCTCTAAGTGCCTCCCTCTGAGGTTACCTCTTGGCTGGCTTTGTCCTTGGACTAGAGATTGCTCCTCCCAAGAAAGATGATTGTACCTTCCTCTCTCTTTCTCTTTCTCTGTCTCTGAAACTACTCCCCTCACCTCAGCCTTTTGGTCCTGGGGGTGGTGACATTCTACCAGGACTCAGGGTACTGTCCTGTCACTTTAGCGCCCTTCACCCACACCTTTGTTCATCGCCCCTTCAGCAGTAAGCTCACCTGAGTCACTGTTTTCAGTATGCAATCTCTTCCTTGTCGGGACCTGGATTGATTCAAGGAGGGGTGGATCTCTTCCAAAAATAGAAAAGCAGCTTTTCAAGGGTCGTGTCTTAAAGGAAAGCAGAGTGGGGGCGGGGTGGGGGTGGGGTAGGGTCCTGGCTCAGTGGTGTGTCAGCAGCTGTCCTTGGAGTGTAATCTATAGAGTCCCACTTGACTTTCCCAAGAGCCTCATTGGCAGGAGTGCTCCAGAGGAGGACCACAGGCTTGGGCGGGTCCTCAGAGAGCACACTTTCCTTCCTGGCAGACAAGGGACTCCTGTTCAGCCCACCTCCAAGATCTCCGAACCATTTGTTACCCCCCTAACTCCTCTCCCCTGCATCAAAGACCTGAGTCAAAGCCCAGACTAGGGGGAAGGGGGGCAGGAAGACCTGCTGAACAAAGGCAGATGCCTTCGAGACCCCAGGGAAGATAAGAGGTGACCTTGGTGAGTTCTGTATCTTGCAAGCCTAGGTCATAGGGTTGAGAAGCAGTGCAGCAATGTGAAGAATGCATCTCAAGCCCCAGAAATGTTTCTTAAGTAAGAAGTATTTCAACATTTCACAGCCCTGGGTTCCTTAACTATCAGCTAGGATGATGACAGCATCTGCTTCAGAGGGTTGGGGTGAGACTAGGATAAGGCACCTGGCACAGTCTGACCCATAATTGGTTATTGTTGACAAGCAAGAGGTAGCAGGTGTGGTTGTTAAGGCAGCTGGGAGAGAAGAGCAATAAGATTTTATGCCATGGAAAGTCTTAGGACAGAGTGTGACCAAGGGCCCGAGTTGGAAGGACATTGAATGGATCCTTTGGTCTAAATCTCCCCATTCTCAATGAGCAGAAGGAGGCCAGCATGGAGAGGGGGCTTCTTGAAGTTCCCCCAGATCTTGACGGTAGGACAAGGACTTGAACTTGAATCTCCTCCTTTTCTGCCTTAAGCCTCTTTCTTCAGAGCCTCCCATGGAAATACACCCACTGATTTCCTCCCCCGAAGGGTCACGAGGACTCTGACTTGTTAATGTCATTGTGAGGAATAGGTAAGGAAATCATGTCCATAAATCATGCCAAATTCATTCTTGTAAGGGCAAGAACAGTAGTTGGTTTTTGCACTGGTTTAGAAACATACCCGGTGTCATGTCGCTTATAGGAGGTAGAAGGGAGAAAGCAGGATTAATTAAGACACTGCCTTTCCTGACCTTCAAGTTTATGTTCTCTCCTCTATATCACACTCCTTCAGCCGTTTCTTAGCTGAAATTAAGAACTGTGGCTTCAAATAGAGCCACTGGCTTCACACACTCTCACTTCCTTGCTCCAAGAAACCCTATCTTTGTGGTTAACTCATACAGTGTTGGTTGTTAAAAAATGCCAAGGGACAAGAAAATAGAGTCTGAAACGTTTCATCTGGAAAAACAAACTCACACACAGACAAACAAGGGGACAATTAGTTTTTTGTTTGGGCTGAAGCCGGTGGGATATTTGTCATGTAAGTCAAAGTCTGTAGAATTTAATAGGATTATTGTAGGGTGAGGAAGTCCATTTAGAGAGGGGGGGGAAAACAGAGGAGCAAACCATGCCTACACTCATTTTTATGGATTCCCCCCCGCCCAGAAAAAAAATCTGACCTAGAAGCAACACACCTGATGGTGGAAATAATACCACCACCACCACCAATGGTGATTGTGATGTTAACAAAATGCCATTAACTCTGAACGGGTCTTATTTTAACACGTCTACATTTGTGATCTCATTTAATCCTTACACAGCTACAAGGCACATATTATTTCTGCTTTGGTGGTTAAAGATACCAGAGCCAAGAATGGCTGAATAACTTAAGGGTAGGGGTGGAATTTGAGCTTGTTCCCAAGTCCTCTTCCTCATTTCTGTCTCTTATGAGATGCCCGGGGAGCACAGGTAGGATCCATGAACCCAGCTGATACATAAAGAGTAATGTTGTTGCCAGTGTGGACACCTGAGTAGGGCACACGTATAAGTCAAAGTCTGTGGACTGACCCAGGGTTAAAATCAAACATATTTATAAGATGGGACAAATGGGAAGGTGGGACGTGCTGACACAACATGAGTCTTTTTTTCTTTTTAAAAATATTTTTAAGTTTATTTTTTAAGTGAGGGAGGGAGGGAGGGAGGGAGGGAGGGAGAGAGAGACAGAGAGGATGAATATGAGAATTCCATCCCAAGCAGGCTCTGCGCTGTCAGTGCACAGTCTGATGCAGGGCTTGAACCCACAACCACGAGTTCATGACCTGAGCTGAAATCAGGAGTTAGACGCTTAACTGACTGAGCCACCCAGGCACCCCTGACCCAGCGTAATTCTAATAGAAAGAGGTTTGCTGTTGCCTTTAAAGTTGGACGTAATGTCTTCTGAATCAGGGCTTCCTTCATCTAGCATCTGCAGGGGCAGCTTTTCTAATTCTTTTCCCTGCCCCAGATGCCCAGCAAGAATTAATTGATCTTCAGTACAGTCTTGCTGATCTATTGACTGACTGATTGATTGATTAATTGATATATTTGCAGCTGTATGGTTTGGAGCTTCCAGCTCTAGCTGGGAATTGATTTTAATCTTCACAGGTTAAACACAAAAGCCATCAAATCCCTTACAGGAGATGGCGATGAGACACAATCTTATTAAAGAGAAACTGACAATTTGTCACCTCTCAACAGCTCGAGGCCAGATTTTTTTTGTGTGCATCTTGCCAGGATCTCAGTGTCTTGTTCAATATCTAATTTATTTGGAGTTTTATTGAGGGAGGAACATCTTCTGCAATTCTTGTCTGCAATTTGCAAAGAGTAGTTAAGGAGCAAACATCACAGGGAAGAACTTGGTGGTCATCCAGGGTTTAGTCCATGTAAGGTGCCCCATACCTGTTTTCTCTGAACCTTGTGCCGTGACGATTTTCTCCAGAACCTAACTTTTTATGATCTTATTTTTTTTCCTAATGAAATTCCCTTATTTTTGTATTGTCACCTTGATTTTAAAGTTTTTCTCTTCCCCTACCCCCTTCTGCTAAGTATTGGAATGCTGCTTAGCAAAACTTACTTATCATTTAATGCATTTCACGAGCTAATTAAACTTTCTAACAGCACACGTAAATTGGACCCTCTGGCCAGTGGAAATGCTCACCTCATCTGTCTTAGTCAGGAGTTTGCCTGGTTCAGCATTCATGACAAGAGAGCTGTGTCCCCAGGAAGAAGGCCACTGGGCACAGAGGTGGGCACATGGGATTGGCTGGGCCCATCCTACTCCCTATTACCTGGTCACAGTGATTCGTTCTGAGAAAGGGGGTGTGGCCACGGGATTCAAGCGTGGCCTATCAGAATCACCCTTGGGCTTAATACGTGGGCCCAGAGAGAGGTTTTATTCCCATCAGGGTTGCCAATCTGGGAAAATAGCAACAAGCCTGCTGGTGCCCACATTTCCAGTCACATGGAGAGAGTGTGCTTAAGAGCTGAGAATGGGAAGGCAGAGTTCATAGATGGAACGAGAGCCATTTCTACAATGAGATTCCTTAGTTCCTCATTTATGGAACTCAGCGATTTCCTTCCGCACTCTAAGCTGGTTTAAATTGTGTTTCTGCGACTTCTGATCCAGGCCCTCGACCAATATAGGTCGGTTGGTTTATTTCCTCCATTCCTCCAGAGACTTGAGACTCACACAAATGGTAATTGGTGAAGCAGGTCTGTCTGTCTCAGAAGCTAAAGAGTTGGTTTAACCCAGTATCACGTCACTGCCCACTTCCTTGCTTGAATAACATCTGCTTTTATCATCAAGCCTCAGAGCCATTTCCAAATAATCAGTCACCTCCCTCGCCCACCCAAGGTGAGTTAGAGACCTTCCTCTGTTTACCCACTGATCTACTTCAAATTAATACTTCTTTATTTTCTACTGTTTCTAAATATGAAATTAATGCAAGTACATTGTAGAAGTTACAGAGAAGCACAAAAAGGCAGTAAATTTACTCGTAATCTTTCCACCTAACTTTGCCACATCTAAAATGGTACACTACTTTCTCTGTACATAAGAAACCTAAATGTTCATTGAAGTCATCTCCTTAATGAATAAATAAGCCCATAAAATGGGATCAAATCACTATTCCATGGCTTATATAAAGGCCAGTGTCCTGGACTGGAGTCCAAGTTCTTTCCTGTACCAGATCTGTGATCTGGGGTGAGTTACCTAAGCTCCTTGAGCCATTTTCTGATCTATCCACTGGAGTAAATAATCTCCTTCTAGTTTGGTGGGTTTACAGGAAACTGAATGGAAAAAAAAAATCAAATATTTTGAAAACTATGAAGTGTGGCACAAATAACATAAGTCATACCTTTTATAAATTTTTCTTTCTGGGCACAAAAACCTTTAATAAAAAGTTCCTATGTGAAATCGCAGTACCTAAAATTGATAAAGAGGGGCTTTGGCTAATGCAGAGCCACCTCCGACCCCAAGTGGCCTATGACGTGCCTTCACGTAAGCCCCGGCACAGAATACTATTTAAAGACTCTGGTCTATAATTAGATAATTTCCAAAGTGCTCTCATCTAAGAAACTGAAGGGAAAATGGCCAAGGAACCTTTACAGGGCTGGAAATGGAGAGAGGGTAGGCCAATGGTAAAAACTCCCACAGCTCATCACTTTCTCTCCTGTGAATACTAGATTAATGAGAACCCCGCCCCATGCCTGTCTTTAGAAGATGGCACTGGGGAAGGTGAAGTTCTCATTCTGGAGTTTCCTTGGCCATTGCTGAGTGCAATCAAGTCCGTGTCATTATACCCCTCCCCCCTTTCTCTAACTGTGTGTCTAGAAGGGGTGGGACAAAGCCAACTACTGAGATCACTCACCTTATCCACAAAGATGCCCAAAGGCAGTCTGTTAGGCTTTGGGAGTCATCCCAACATATTTGTTAAGCATTTGCTCTCTGCCAGGTGTTGTATTAGATGCTGAGGATACAGTGGTGGGCACACCCAGCCATAACTAGCCTGTCCTCTGAGGCCTTACTAACTAGCTTGGGAGTTAGACATACACGATACAGTTCTAGAAATTAATGTGAAATTGCAAGTGTATGTGCTGGACAAACCCAGTTCTGGGAGATCAGAGAGAACAGGATGAGGACATGACATTTAGCTATTATCTAAAATCAACAGGCATCCCAAGCCAAGGGAGAAGGTTGTGCAAAGGCGCTGTGGTGGATAGGGGATTAGTACCCTCCACAAATTAAAAGAAGGCCGGTGCGTGTCTGGGTACAAGATAAGCCTGGGAAGGGAGGCAGGGACCAGGACAAACAAGTTAGTAGGGGGCCGTGCCAGTGATTTTGCTTTTTGTCGAAGGATCCATGGGAAGCCAGAGGCTGTGGCATCTGCACACAGATTGAGAGATGACAGAAGATGGTCCCAGGGAAGGGGCTGTGGAAATGGGGAAAAGTAGATGCATTTGAGAATTACTTTGACAGCAAAATAAAGGCAATTTGGTAGCATATATGTTACAGTAGGGTGTAGTAGTTTCCCATTGCTGCTGTAACAAATATCAGAAGCTTATGGCTTACAACAACAGCAATTTATTCTCTTACAATCCTGGTGGCCAGAAGTCAGAAAGGAGTCTTAAAGGGTTAAAAGTCAAAGTATTTGCAGTGCTGGGTTTTCCTTGAGGCCCCAGAGAGGGGATTCCGTTCCCTTGCCTCTTGCATATTCTAGCAGCTGCTGGCACTCCTTGGTTTATGGCTGCATGACTTCACTCTCTGCTTCCATTGTCTCATTGCCCTCTGCCTCCCTCTCCTAAGGACCCCTGTGATTACATTTGGGGCCCAGCCTGATAATCCAGGATGATCCCTCCACTCTGAGGCTGAAGATATTTAAAATCCCTTAATTTAATCATGTCTTCAATGTCCCTTTTGCCAGTAAGGTTCCAGGGATAAGGACCTGGATGTCTTTGGGAGCTATTGTTCAGGATGTCACATAGGCAAGGGGAAAAAGAGATCACACGTGTTGGTTGGGGTCTGTCTTGTCAGTGGGATAGATGGCTCTGAGATAGAGTCAGAGTCACAAGACAAACTCAGTTTTAGTCATACTGAATTTGAGGTGCCTGTGAGACCTCCAAAAGCAGCTGTCCATCGGGCAGTTGGGAAATACAGACCTGGAGTCCAGAAGAAAGGTCTGGGCTGGAGATACAAATGGGGGAATCACCACAGTGGAGTGCTCAATAATGCTGTTGGAAGGAATGAAGTTGTCCAGGGAAAGGATGTAAGAACACTTACAGAATGATGATGTGGCAATTTTCAGAGAGGATCCATAGAGGCAAGAGGAAAACAAGTAAATTTCTGGCTCATAAGTCAAGGGGGGGATGATTTCAAGGAGAAGGGAGTGATCAACTCTGTCCAAAATGCCTGAAGGCTCAAGTAAACAGAGGATTGAAAATGTCCATGAGATTCATCACACGAACTCCTGAGGCAAAGTGACGGGAATGCCGAAGGCACATGAGTTTGGAGCAAGTGGAGGGTGAATGGGTGGGAAGAAAACAGAGCAAGTATAGAAAACTCTATATTCATACATATTCTTCTGTATGTTATACATTCATATTCATCTTTCACACTTCAAGCATTACTTTTTCAGGGGAGATTTTCCAGACCACTCGGCCCTTACTTTTACAAGCTCTCGTAGCCCCTATTCTCTCCCCTATGAAGCCCTGACCAAAGGCTGTTGAAATTAACATATCTGTGTGATTATTTAATCTGTGGCCTCCTCTCCTGCTTCCCACGTAAGTTCCTTGAAAGTGGGTTCTGGGTCAGTTTTTGCTCACCATTGTATTTCCAGAACATAGTCTAAAGCTGGCACATTGTAGGTCTATGACTGACTTTAGTGAATGAGAAGATGATTGAATGAATGCTGTAGCTGCATTCTGATTTCTAGAAAGAGGCTGGGTGTATTGAAATGTGCACAGACTTTGAGCTCAGGCACCCAGAGTTCTGAATCCAGAACCTTCTGTTTTCTAAAACTTTTAAAAATGTTTATTTTTGAGAGAGAGAGAGAGAGAGAGAGAGAGCTTGAGCAGAGGAGGAACAGAGAGAAAAAGGGAGACACAGCATCCAAAGCAGGCTCCAGTCTCTGAGCTGTCAGCACAGAGCTCGACATGGGGCACAAACCCACGAACCACGAGATCATGATCTGAGCTGAAGTCGGATGCTTAACTGACTGAGCCTCTCAGGCGTCCCAGAACCCTTTGTTTTCTAGTGATCTGGTTTTGGCAAAATCAGATCAGCTGACCTCTGGAGCCTCAGTTTTCAAGGCAGTATAATGGGATGATTACTCCCATGTAGATGACACCACCTACAAGACGAGGTCTGATATGCATTTTGCTGTCACAGCATCCTGCCTTGTCAAGAGCTGACAATCAGGCATGCGAAACAAGTGATGTGTATGAATTTTTCCAAAGTATTACTTTGGGAAATCAAAAACCAAAATAAAGTGAGAGAGAGAGAGAGAGACAGAGACAGAGAGACAGAGAGAGACAGAGTGCCTGACGTATATAGTAGCTACTTAATAAATCCTGCAGCTTGGTTGTGTTGGGTTTCATTTTGTCCTGAGCATGGGGTGGTGGGGACCTCGAAGCTGTGTGAGGAATGATTTCCTAATTAGGGAGGGTACCATGGCGGAAGGTTGCATCTGCTGGTGTCCCTGAGGCCTCAACGTGTCTGACAGAGAGGCGGGGCTAGGAGGATCTGGTCTTTTGCACAGGGGCTTCACCTTCCCCGTTCCTGATGCCATTCCAGCTGGGCACCTGGCAAAGGAAAGCTAAGCATTTGTCTCCCTGTGCCCACACCTCCGAGATCACATGCAGAGATGGGATGCCTGCTGGAAATCTGGAGTAATTCCGGTTTATTAATTTGTGCCCCTGTAATTGAACAGTCATATTAATTAGCATTTATGCCCGCGTGCCTTCCTTTTTCATGTTGGAGTTGAAGCTCAGAGTAATTATTTATATGATTTCTCAATTTGTTTTGGTTCTGTTTTCCCAAGGTGATACTTGTGCAACATTCATACGTAGCACTGGCTTCGCTTGTCTGATCGTCAGCCTTTGACGAGGCAGGATGCTGTGGGAACAAAATGTATTAGACGGCGTCTGTGTCCTGGGTGGGAGAGAATTCCAAGCACCCATTCTTTCCGATGAATTGGTAGGAAACTTGCAATCTCCATGCACACTGCCAGTGATTCGTGCGTTGTTTTATTGTGTCTATGTGTGTTATTTTATTGGGCATATGGAAATATTAAAACACTTTGTTGGACGGTTAATCAGCTTTGTTTGGCATCATCCTCACAGCGAGACACTGTTTTGTTTTCCTAGTATTGGCTTAGAATAATGGATTTAACTATGTAGCATGGAGGGAGATGGAGAGCGTTACAGCTTGGTTGGGGGGGGGGCCCTCCTTATTGCCAAATGTCCCCTTTCCTGGTTGATGAGAATAATTCCTTCCATGGATGTTTGTGGAACATGTCCCAGTAGCTCCTGTCACTCAAGGTAAGGCCGACTTCGATCCTTGTCTCTGAAGCATTAATTGTGGCCCTGGGGAGTTGAGGTCAAAATGATTGGTGGGTGAGCACAAGATACCCCAAATGCGTAGGAGCAGGCTGCCAGTGGAATAGAGTGCCCTATTGATGGTGTTCGTAACGGATGGTGCAGAGGCTGAAGACCAGCAGGTAGGGAGTTGGGAGAGGAGAGAGGACAAGCAAGAGGCAAAGGTGGAAGGGAAGAAGGAAGTGAGTTTTTACGGTGTCCCGGTCAAATGCGCTGTAGACCACATTCTCTTTCCAGCTACGGTGACCCTGCAGCTTTGGCATCTAGCTCTGTCTCCCAGCCCCACTGTAGAGATGTGGAAGCAGAGGCTGGGGGAGGACCCAGTGACTCATCCGGAACTGTCCACCAGAAGGTGTCACAGCAAGCTTCCTGCCCCAGCCTGATTCCAGAGCCTGTGCGCCCCCTGCTGTCTCGGGAGGCTGTACCTGGAGCTGATTGGCATAGGCTTTGGAGAACATGAAAGAGTTTACTAGCAGTTCACAGCCGGTTGACCAGGCACCCTCTGCCAGGCTCCTGCTGTGGGGACGCACGTGCTCAGGGCAGCATGGGGCAGGCATGGATTTGAAGTCAGAAGGAAATAGTCAGGGGCGCCTGGGTGGCTCAGTCAGTTAGGTATCTGACTTCTGCTCAGGTCATGATCTCATAGTTCGTGGGTTCAAGCCCCGCGTCGGGCTCTGTGCTGACAGCTCAGAGCCTGGAGCCTGCTTTGGATTCTTGTCTCCCTCTCTCTGTTCCTCTTCCATTCATGCTCTGTCTCCGTCTCTCAAAAATAAGTAAATGTTAAAGGGGCGCCTGGGTGGCTCATTCGGTTGAGCATCCGGCTTCAGCTCAGGTCATAATTTTGCTGTTCCTGAGTTCAAGCCCTGCATTGGACTCTGTGCCGACAGCTCGGAGCCTGGAGCCTGCTTCAGATTCTGTGTCTCCCTCTCTCTCCTCCTCCCCCGCTCACACTCTGTCTTTCTCTCAAAAATAAATAAACATAAAATTTTTTTTTTAGTATTAAAAAAATTAAAAAAGAAGGAAGTAGTCAGAAACCTTCAAGATAATAGTAGCTGGTCTCGTTGAGCTCTGACTGTGTGCCAGGCTTGTCCAACATCCTCTACTTTCCTGATCCCATCTAATCATCACAGCTGCTGCCTGGGAGAAGTACCGTTGTTCATTACCATTTTCTAGTTGGGGAAACTGAAGGACAGAATGGTGAATGGAGAGGGAGGAGAAATAGTGGCCATTACCGTCGTCATCCTGGGCTGGGCCGGGAGAGGAGACTCTTCGGAGACTCTGGGCACCATGAGCAGAGCAGGCCTGGGCGAGCTGGGATGCGGGCAGCTGGGGCTGTAGTGTCCGTGACGAATTCTAGGCCTAGTGCTCCCGGAGGCCCTGAGGGCTCCGTGTGGGGGACTGAATGATTCTCTGGGGATAGAGGCCAATTCCCAGCAAAACCCAGGCACACTCAGCAGAATAAGTGAAGCCCTGATAGGAAGCCCTGAACTATGAGTCCAGCAGCAGGACTGGGAGTAGAAAAGAAAGAGCATGGGCTTTGGTATCGGGCCAAAGCTGGTTGGAGGACCAACCTCCTCACTTACTCAGTGTGTGATTTGAGCGACATGCTGAACCTCCCTGAGCCTGATTCCTTCTTCTACAAAATATGGACCACAGGGCTTACCTTGCAGTGAAGGCTGTGATGAAGATGGCATAAGACGTTTCCTGAAAAGCTACCAGATCAACGCTTGAGAAAGGACGAAAGGGTAAGAAAAAATCCAGGGGAAGAAGAAATCGTGGAATTCTTCGAGGAGGACACGGCATTGGAATTAGGTCTTAAAAGATGGGTAGGGATTATCTGGCTTTTGTGTGAACAAAGGCCGGAGATGGGTGCAGGAAGGGCCCTCTCACTTACCCTCTGGGGCAGGAGGAACTGCCCAGGACACTCTAGGAGGCTCCAGGACACTGGGAAAGGACCAGATGCGGCATGCCCCACGGGGTGTGTGCCATGGCCGTCTACCTGCTTAGTACTGACTGAGAAGGCACAATGAACCAGACTCCGTGCCCAGTGGGTGCGCATATTATTCCCTTCCCCCACCGTGTGAAGACTCCGACGTACAGAGGTTAAGTCACATGTCCAGGGTCAGGGTCAACCTGAGTGGCAGAGAAGGTTTGGGCTCCAAGCTGGTTCATGACATTCCCTGCTTCATCTTGCGGCTCAAACGTTGTCAAGACGAGCACTCAGAACTCGTTTCCGGGGCTGGACCCACTGCCCTCCTCCAAAGAAGGGGGCTTGGCGGCCGTGGTGCTGAGCTCCCCCATGAAGACATACGCATCACTTATAGAAGCCGTGCCTCTCGACACCTCTGGCACAAACATTTTGAATTCTAATCGTGGAAATAATTCGGAAGAAGGAGATGAGGGTTATCATTTATTTAGGGGGCTTTATCAACAGAGGCCCTCTCTGGCTTTAATAAATGAAATGTGTTGCACAGAATGGGGATCACTGAGGCATGAGATACTGTGTCTGCCCACGGAGGGCTTTGAATAATTTACATCCTGGAAAGATATTTTATGACAGTGCTTATAATCTTCTTATTGGTTTAAAATCAACATTTACAGCAGACGTCTTTGAACTGATGCAGCTGATAAGCTTATCTCTTTATTATGTGACACGAATCCAGCCTGCTCAGGAGAGGGAGTTTTCATCAAAATTGATTCCTCTTTGGATCTCAATATTTTATTCTCCAAAAACAGCCAATAAATAATAGAGGTCGGCTATTAATATTTCATTTTAATTAATATATTAGTAGAGGGAACTCTTTTAATTTGAAGGGGCATGACGGGAAGGAGGCTTTGGGGTTTTGTGAAGGTGATTTGTCTGGAGGATCCATTTCCAGTTAAACCCGCCGACCCCAGCGAGGTCCCTGCTCTTACCAGTGCCAGCCTTCCAGCAGAGCTGACAGGGCTGTCACTCTTTTCACAGAAGGCGCTTCCAGGTGATGCTGGAACCCGGTGGGTCTGGAGGAGGAGGCCTGGGGCTCTGGCCCCCCGTGAGGGGTGAAGAGGATGTTTTGCTCCCCCGGTTCTGCAGTGTTGGGAGCCTGTGGAGCAAAGGACATGGAGGGAAATGGATTATGGCCCCTAGGAGTCCAAAAGACTGTCTGTGTGTCTGTCTGGGCACAAACCTGTAGCACTCACGGGGTGCTGGTGGCCAGTATAGTTCTGGAGGCAGAGCCTGGGGCGGGAGAAAGGACCCCAGCTTTAGAGTCCCCGTACCAGTGCTCAAACCGGATTCTGTGTTTCAACAGGAAAATGAATCCACTGCTCTGAGCCTCCGTTTCCTCACCTATAGACCAGGTGAGGGCCATTCACCTCACAGGGGCACACCGGAGAGTGAAATGTGGTAATTTATGCAAATGACGCCGTGTCACTGTAAGCAGAGGTTACTCTTAATATTCTAAACTGAGAGGCCCTGGTGCCCATAGGAGGAATCATGGGAGGGAACGCAAGCATGGATTTTCGAAATCGGAAACTTAAAACACGTCCTGGACATTTTGGGTTCTCTGTGCTGCTAAACCACAGGCAAAGAAGCGGGGGTGGAGGTCGCTGAACTGACCCAAGGAAAATGATCCCAATTGCCACTGCTATCCCACAGGCGGTGCATGGGGAGGATTATGCTTGAAACCCGCAGGAGGCTCGGCTGGGTCACCTCTTAATGCTCCCTTCTCAAAGTCCTGGCCAATCCGGCCATGGCAACCCAATAAAAAGATGAGACCACTGGGGACTCGCACCGCAAAGAATGAGGCCTGATTCACCGCCAGGGGCCAGGGTTCTTCCTGGCAGAGCGTGAGGGGATGCTGAATGGGCAGTGGAAGAAGGAACGATGATTATAAACTGGCACTTGATGAGCCGAGGGCTTGGTTGGGAGGACCACGAAATTGGCGTCAGCCTGGGGTGATGTAGTAGCCGATGAGACTCTGTGCATCTCAGAGACCGGGGACAGGAACTCTCCCCCGGAAAGCGGTGGGTGTCCCTGGCTTTTTGTTGATTGTTTTGAAACATCATTTGCCCTCTTGGCCTCTGGCTTCCTGTCGGTTTGGGTCAGTGGTGAGCGTCCCAAGGGAATGCGGAGTGGTGGTGTGGGGAGGGGGGGGGTCCTTCCGTGGGTGCTCAAGGGCTGGATGCATCTAATGACCTGAAGTCACAGGCCCCTTAGCACACGACTGTCTGTCTAGTTCTGGCTTTGGGTTCTGGCAGTTCTCCCCACACCCTCCTCTCTTCAGGCCTGTGGTGGGGATAGCTCCCTGCTGTCATGAGCCCTTGGGCCCTGCCCTGAGCCACTTCTGGTGGCTTTCCCTGTATCCTGCCCACACCTATGGGAATAGAGCCTTCATCAGACTCTCCCTGAATAACCCACTTGAACGTGCCATCGTCTTTTTTCCCCACTCAGGCCTTAAGGCGTATAGCAACCTCACAGATGTGGGGTCCGACCTGGATGGGCAGAATCTGGACAGGTGGGCAGGGGACTGGAGGCTGTAGTAGAAAGGTGAGACAGCAGGTCGTGCTGACCACCACGTATCTGTGGGCTCTTGGCTCAGTCTGTAAACTGTAAAATGGCAGTCCTAATAAGATCTACATGGGACACAGGTTCAAAGTGGGGGGAGTCTAAAGGCCTGGCCTCTGGTGGTACTCAAGAAAACCATTGATCCCCTTCCCCTGGCACATGGTAGGCATTCAACTGATGCCGGATAAACCTGGATACGAGAGAGGCGGGGGGTGGACGCGGGGGCGGGGAGGAAAACGAGAAACGCTTATGTGTGTGGAAGTGGATGTGGGCCCAGGGTGTGGATGAGGTTTAGAAAAGAGACGGGTCTGCTTGCGCGTGCCCTTGAATCTACGCAGGGGTTTCAATTTGGGGGACGTTCGCAAACACAGCTGTCTGGGAGGTGGGGAAATGAGATTGGGGAAGGCCTCCCAAACCAAGGTCCGCCAATGTGTGCAGGTGGGTCTTGCAAGTGCGTGGCAAAGGCTGAGCTGTGGAAAGGAAATTGTGCGGACTCGAGTCGGGAGGCCAGGGAGGAGGCCGGTGGGAGAAAGAAATGGGTGCCGTGCCCCGAGCGTATGATGATCCAGCGGCCTGGGCCACTGCCCCCTTGGGCCTCCGTTGTGAGATCAGTGACTTTGTGGGCTTGAGGCCCCCTGCGCTTGTCTAGGGGCTCCCTGGTGTCGCCCGGCCCCTCCTGGGCCGATCCATAATTTGGCTGCATACAGGGATGTCCAGGTGAACACTGTCTACAGATTCGTATGAGGGATCTGGGGACGGGAGCGTATGTTAGGAATTGATGCCACGGAGAATCACGCACAGTCCCGCTGTCCCAAGCAGATGGTCTTAGAGGTCCTTTTTTTTTTTTTTTTTTCTTTTTAATATAATTTATTGTCAAATTGGCTTACATACAACACCCAGGTCCTTTTGCTGATTCGTCCAGCAGGCCTTGGCTTTTCACCTGTCTGTGCTGGTCAGCAGGCGGGATAGGAGGAGGGCTGGGGCCAGAGACAGAAACAGGCTTCCACGGCTTTACTTGGGGCGGTGTTGGCCTCACGTAATTAAGGAGAGTGGTTCGCTGAGAGCTCTTTCCCCACTTTCCAATCAAAAACATGACGTTAGTCGTGCTGCCGTTGAAACCTTTCAACAGCCCGTGGATCGCTGGCTCAAGAATGTGTACCGATTAGAGCTATAGGACACACTCCTGCCCAGGCCTGTTGATGCTGCCTCTTGGACGAACAGGCAGCTCTGTCCGCCGCTCACGTCCCAAATGGGAATGTGGGCCAAGACAACGATGGCCGCAGGGCATGGCGCACGGCCACAAGGCCCAGATACACCACCTGAAACACCAAAGCAAGATAAACACCAGTCTGGTCTCTCAGTCCCGTTTTTATTGAGCACCTATTCTAGGCCATGGCCTGTTATGTCCTGGGGATTTAGATGGAGAAAAAAGGCTTCGAGAAGCTCCAGTCGAGTTGGGGAGAATTGTACCAGTGAAGTTCAGTGTGAGACCATTCTAACACCAGAGCGTGGGAGAGACCACACGGCATGGGGACAATAGACTGGGGTCCCAACCATGTCCCCCTTTGTTCCCCACTGGACCCTCAGAGCCTCTTGCTGTGCTGGGCGGAATAAATTCAGCAGGTATTTATGGAACGGATGAATGAGTTAGCGGATGGATAGATGCAGGAGAGGTGTTGCGAGCGGCTTCTGCAAAGGGCTGATGTGTGAAATGAGTCTTGAAATTCATGCAGAATTGGCCAGGGTTGTGGGGAGGGAGAGTGATTGTTCCATAGAGGAGGGGGAGGGTGACGCATTTGACACAGAGGGCACCAAGCCCCAACCTTCAGGTTCAGGTGGTCACCCGTAGGGCCTAATTTGATCTGATGTGGAACTCACATGGAGCAATGTGTCCTTCCGAAAAGCTGCCTGCCTGTAACCGAGGTGCTGTTTGATTTCTGCCATACCCCTGAAATTTCTCACCCAAGTGACAATTATGGTGACTAACCTGTTATTTCAGAAGCTCTGCGCACCTGGTGTGGGAAGAAGTGGGTTGACAAGTTAGCAGAGGCATATTCGGGTCACTTGTCTCTTTTTGCAACACCAGGAATGGGGTTCAGATGCAAATGTGCCTTTACTCTGCCAAGTGGCCAGCTGTTGGCCCGGGTCCCATCTTGTACTCACGTGGTCACATGTGACGATTCACCAAACCTCTTTCAACATCAGCTTCCTCATCTCCAAAGTGGACCCAAACCATTCACCTGATTTACCGGGAAAAATCGTGTTCAGTGCTGTTTCCGGGAAGGGCCCCTAAATCCAGGGAGGACGAGCGTAGCCCCCCCCCCCCCAGGAGGTTGACAGCATCACCCACGAAATGCTTTTGAAATCTGTTTTTTTACCTTGAAAATCCCTAGGTCTTGTATTCCACTCGGCATTTTAACTCTGCTTGCTTGATCTTTGTATAGTTTAAGTGACTTACAGCAAGTGGGCTGGGACCGGAGGAGAGTGAGGTGCTTGCTTTAGGCCCCAAATTTAAGAAGACACCAAACAACTGTAGTCGTCAAGATGAATAACATTTTAATGCAATGTTGAAAAAAACTCAGTCTGCACAACTGACCACCCCTTTTGGTGAATAAAGTTTTATCAGAACCGGTTACAGGATTAGGGTGGGGCAGGCGGGTGGGATTATCCACATGCAGAATTGGGGTCTACCTTTACTTAAAATTGTGATACTTTGTTTGGCATGGATCTTGTGGCATTAATTTTGAGTTAAAAGATGTTGCATTAAAATATTATTTTAATAGTTTGTTTACTGAGTTTTTTGGTGCCCTCTTCAATTTTCCGCACCCCCCCCCACCCCGCTCTCCAAAAAGCAAATGCCTCACTTGCCTTACCCTAGTCCTGGCCCTGAGTGTACTTAACCTGCTTCAGTCTCCTCCCCTGAAACTCAAAAGAGAAGCAACCTCCAAGAAGAGGCAGCGTGTTATTCCTCAGGCTTCCCGAAACCCCGGAGCACATTTCTGCCTGCTCCTGTGGGTCTGGGAACCTTCAGTAAAGAAGCCCGGAGATACGTGAGGTTGTCTATACAAGGCCAGGTGCACAGGGGTCTGGGAAGGCAATGGGCTGGGAGGTCTTCCTCCCGTTACAGGCTCATCTGTGGCTTAAGCAGCCTGGGCTCCACTTCCCCATCAGCACAATGAGGGGATGGGGACAGATGACCTTTATGAAGGCTTGGTAGTCTGTGGGTCTCTGAAGGCCAGTGGGGGATGGAGACTGTGGGAGGCACTTTTCCAAGCGAGCCCTTCTGTGAGTCATGGACTGAGAAAAGGTCAGTGTGAAAAATCGTTGGTGTTTAAACCAGAAGCGCTGAAGCGATGCTCCCTGGGTGTGAATGAGGGAGGAAATGTTTCCTAAAACCTCTCAGAGAACATCCTGCTTGGGCTGGGTGCAGTGGGAAGTGTGGAGGGGCTAAGGAGAGCCCGTGCCACTCTGGGCTGGTGGGCAGGTTGTGGGTGTGGAGTGCACTCTGACAAGGAGACACAGGCTAAATGGTGGGCGGAAAGTCTGCTCGAGATCTACTTTCGGCTGATCCGGGGAGGTTTCTTGGAAAAGATAGGACTTGAAGAACGTGCTCAAGTGATGGTGAACATTATGGACCCAAAGAGGAGCCTGGGCTTTCTGGGTCCTGGGAGGAGACAGATGATGCTCTCAAATGGAGTTGAGTTCAATAGATGGACTATTTATAATGGCTCAGGAGGATGAAGGGAAAATCAGCAAGGGGCAGGGAAGCACTTTTGGGCTAGGAATGCTGGCGAGCCTTTACCTACCACCCTAGACCTCAAGGGGAAGGGGCGGGGTCAGGAGGGCTCGCTGGAACCCAGCTGTCACTGTAGAGGGGACTAGGACAGGAACTGCGGCTTTCAGGACCAGAGTGCAGCCATTCACAAATGCACCCGCAAGGGTGAGCCGGAGTCCACATCCTCACCCTACTTTCCTTCCACCCTCCGATCTCTAGTCAGCACCTTCTTCCAGATGGACCTGAGAGTTGTCATTCACACAGGTCAGCATCCCAGTGCCCAGAGCAGGGTGGAGGGAGGGGCTGGAGGGCGAATGAGCACAGGTAGCTCACTGGGTAAGACTGATGCAGTAATGGAGTGAAGCCATGTCTGTGCAGGTGCTGGTGTGGTTAAGGAATGGGGGTAGGGCTCCATTTTACTGCATTTCCATATATCTGCTCACTTCTCAGGACACCTGGTGGGGTAGCCTTTATAACCTGTGTTTCAGGAGAGGAAACTGAGGCTGGAGAGATTGACAGCTGGATGGAATCAGCCTTGTTGGCCAGTTGCAGAGTCTGTCAGTGTCTCCACTGGGGACGGGGGTCTGACCCTCCCCTGGAGCGCCTACAGGATGATTTGCCTCAGTGCTGTGATCTCAGTGTTCTGGGTAGGAAGCAGCAGCTCCTTGAGGACTCCTGATTGAGAGGAAAACCTTTCCCTGAGGGCAGGGCGAGCATTAACATGGGTCTCTCATGTTCAGACTGGGGACCCCCAAGTAGGGAAGGCTGGGGCTGACTCAGGGCTGGGCAGACCTTCAGACCCACATTCCTGCATGCATGCCTTCCACCACGCACACATTCTGAATGCCAGCGAGGTGCCAAGTCTGGCTGGATGTTCAGGCTTCAAAGGTCCCTACGCTGCCTCCCTCCTCCTCCCCCTCCTCCTCCCATCATCATCATCAGCATCATCATCATCATCATCATCATCATCTGCCTTCTCATCACGACCACCATTTATTGAACTTTTGTTAGGTTTCAGGCTTTGCATTAAGTTCTACATGTCAATTAATGCATTTAATCCTTGTAACAACATAGCAGGGTGGGTGTTATCACTACCCTTTTCCTCAGAGGGACATGGGCACAGAGGGACTTGCAGTGTGGTGACAGATACTAGAGAAGGGGTGAGCACAGTCCGGGGTAGGAGCAGTGCTAGGCACAGGGCTACACACAGACGCTCCTGTATGATGTGAGTCTTTGGACAAATTTCTTTACGCCCCAGCTCCCCGCTATTAGCACATCCCCATGTGGCTGTTTGGGGGTGAATGAGATGGTCCACGAGAAGCCTGTAGTCTAGGACATGCACATAGCAGCCCTGGACAAACGTAAGCTGTTGTATGTTGTTGCTTTAATTACCTTGTCACTCCATCTTTTTGTCTTTTTTCTTCTTCTTCTTCTTCCTCTCCTTGTCTTCTCCTTACTCTTGACCAGCCCGAGGGCCTCTATCGCCAGCTTGGGAGCTCCCCCCAAGCACAAGTGTCTTGAAAAGACTCCCCGGGTCACACCAGGTCTGTTAGGTGTGTATCCTGCTCACATTCTTCCTGACCAGCCCACACCAGGCTTCGAATAAGATCCCAGGAGATGGGTGGAGAGATGTGTGTGCACTTGATTAATGTCAAGGGGTGGCCTCCCTCCCTCCTCCCTTCCCCCTCCTCCCTTCCCCTCCTCCCTTTCTGATAGGTGTTGTGCAAGGGCCTGGGAAAACAACAACATACCATCAGATACTTTCACAGATCACTGAGTACTTCCCCAGTGGGCTGATGGTTCTTTTCCCCAGTTGTACTGATGTGCAAACTGCATCGCAGATACAGAATGTGATTAGGTCATTTGGCTCATCAGAGTGGAGTGGGGGCTGGCAGCGGTCTGACCCTGAAACTCCACTTCCTCCTTCTCGCCAGATTGGTAAATTACGTCTCCTCTGGCTGGTCCTGCTTTCCTGTTTGGTCTTTCTGAAGGGGCCCTGCTCTCCCCTTTGTCCTTACTGTAAGTCCTTAAACAATCTTGGGGCTTCTGCCGGAGGTGGAGCAGGTAGGATCTTGTCCCTTTGTGAGGGCTGGTCTTTGGAAAGTTCCACGCGAAGGCTGCATGAGCCTGAGTCTTGCTGGAGGAGTGGGGGAAACCATGAATGAAGAGGACAAGTGAAGCAGGCAGGACCCCTGAGAATGAGGGAGGAGACCAGAGAGCCAATGGAAGATGATGGAGGCTGCACAGGATGTCCTGATGGGCTCAGGGCAGGAGGAGCCAGGAGCCAGGTTATCTACCTGCCCTTGGTGAGCATGCAGTCAGCTGGCTGGAGAAAGCTGGGAAGAATCGGGGCACGTGACAGTGCATAATAAAGCTCTCAACCCTGTGGCGAAGACGTTTTTATTAGCTCGTGCATGTACAGATGTAGCAATTTTTAGAACAGGAGAATGGTGACATATGCCCTGGAGCTGCTGCGGCTCCTGCCGTCCTGAGTGGTAGATTGTGTATCTCAGGCTCTGAGCCCCAGGAAGGAGTCTTACCCCGTCTCCCCACACTGGAGCTTGGAGCTGCAGGGAACGGGCATTTGGCCTCCATTGGTACAGTTCGGTGGTACATCCTAGTGCAACAGACTCACCTGAAGGGCTTGTAAAATCAAAACACCATTGCCGCCAGTGACTTTTTTTTAACCTCCTCCCAGGAAATCTGGAAAGGGACCCAAATAGTCACATTTCAGTAAGCATTCAGGTGGTGCTGAGGCTATCCTTTTTTTTTTTTTTAATTAAAAAAAAATTTTTTTTAACGTTTATTTTTGAGAGAGCATGAGCAGGGGAGGGGCAGAGAGAGGGAGAGAAGGAGCCACAGAATCCAAAGTAGGCTCCAGGCCCCGAGCTGTCAGCACAGAGCCAGATGCGAGGCTTGAACCCATAAACCATGAGATCATGACCTGGGCCAAAGTCGGGTGCTTAACCGACTAAGCCACCCAGGCGCCCCAGTGAGGCTCTTCGTTTGAGGAGCCACACTTTGAGAACCACTGCTATAGATTTCTCCCCCTCTCCTATCGGAATGGTAAGAATCACCAAAACGTCTTTAGAATATACTGAAGCCAGAGGCTTGTCCCAGACCAAATGAAGCATGGCATCAGACATCGGTACATGTTCAAAGCTCTATGGCTGATTCCGCTGTATGAACCACAAACACCCCAACTCGGCGTGCCCACTCATCAAATAACCTGATTGTGATCTTGATGTCAGAAGTGAGAATTATTGTCTTAGACCATAGCGTGTGTGTTGAGAGGAGAACCCGACAAAATAAACCCACAAAACCGATAGAGATCTACCAATCCTTTTGTCCGATTCGTTGAGTCAGCCAACAAATACTTATCGAATGTGTGCTACCTGCCAGGAATTGGCTGAGCAGGGGTGGTAAACAAGAGACAACAGAGGTGTGTTGTGCTCAGCTGGGGTGCTGTTTTCAGATGCAGGAGATACAGAATTAGGTTCAGTGTCTCATATGCTTGTGTAGATTGTCACATAATGTGATTCCATCCACTCTCAACTCACCTTTCTGCTCTTTGCATAATGTCCTAGGTGCACAGGGTCTTTTGGGGTCTCGAGAAGCAGCAGTATGGAGCTGGGTCTGCAGGCTAGGTGTGGATGCCTGGGAAGGCCGATGAGGTCCACAATTGTCCGTCAAGCTGGGAGAACCCACCTCTTCTCAGTACGTACCTGAGACTTGTAAATTGCCCTAGCCACCACCCTCACTGCTTTGCTAACGCTTTCCAGAAAGGAAAGGAGGGCCGTTTGGGATTTGTCATCCATGGAAATACAGCCAGGTAAGATTAGTGCTGTTTTTGACTTTTCCTAGAGGGTGCATCATATGTCAATAGGAGGCCCAAATCGCTAGGTGAAGTTTTCCCATGGCTCAAATGCACTGTCTAACATGCCCATAGTTTGGAAACTGCAAGTCCTGGATTTTATTATTGTTACTGGTCAAAAGCACATGGTTCCGTGAATGTAATCTTTGTGGAACAACCTAACCTACCCAGTGTGTAGACCCAGCAGAAGACACAGGTGGCTCGGGTAATGCAGTGATTCTTCCACAGGGTCGCCTGGAGGACTGAGTACAAGTAGATACCTGGCATAGCTTTTGGTGTGAAATAGAGTTTCCATACGGGCCAGCAGCCATTTCTCCCCATCCCCAACATGGTGATTCCTGTTAGTGACTACCCCTGAGAAGTAAGCCATGATGATAAAAAAATTTTGCTCTTTTAAGAGGAAACCTTAGTAAATCTGGAGCCAAACGAGGTGGTGCGGGCCTGGGGGAAGCAGGAAAGGCTGTATCAAGGTTGTGCATGCACACTTATGACCTCAGGTTCTCTCACTACTCTCAGACGGTGGAGGAACTCAGCGGTCTGTCACTTGGCCTATGGTTCCTGTAGATCAATCACTCGAAACAAACATGTTGGTGTTCAGAGTTTCCTTGGGTACAGATTTCTCTACCCACACAGCACTATGAATACAGACTAATTACAAGCAAACTCTAAAAATGCATGATTATGTGGTGGCTGATTTACAGCATTTTTCTTCACCCCTTCCTCTGTCTGTGGCTGGGGAATGAAAGGGCCAGGCTGTGTCTGTTAGTCTGCTGCGGGTCCCTTTGCCTGCCTTGGGGGAGCTGAGATTCCTGTCACCTGGGTGAAGCTTTCTAGAGGCTCCCTGCCACCCCTCCCCCAGCCCTTCCCCAAAGAAGAGAGCATGCTCAGCACCCAAGCTTGAAGGGGAAGACAGAGTCGCTTTTTCCTTTGGTGTTTCTTAGCAATAAAAAACAACTATGACGAAGGACATTATTTGAGTTGTTTAGATGTATGTATATGTCTGTGTTTAAAAATGGCAAAATCCCAAACGTGAGGAGAGCTGGCCTCCAAGGCTTTGCTCTCTCATTGTGCTGTGTGACCTCAGGCAGTTCCCTTCTCCTCTCTGGGTCTCAAATGACAGGATTGGATAAATTGGCTTTAACGTCCGATGGGCTATGAATGGGTATGTATTTGCTTTGAACCCCAGGGTGTGACCCAGCTAGAAGCAGAGATGGAGACAGAGGGGACCCAAGAGCTTATTTCTTCACGTCATTTGTCTTTCTGAAGGTTGGAAAGGAGGGATTTGTCCCCATCCCCTGGTATACATGGAACTAGCCTTGTCATTGGAGACACAAAATCTTGAGTTCAAATCCCAGCTACCACTTAATCATCAAAGTTTTTTTTCCCTAAGTTTTAGTTTTCTTACCTGTAAAATGGGAAAGACCTGTGCAAGGAATGGTGTCATTGATATGGGAGCAGTTGTCTCTAGCGGTCTAGTCTGTGACCTCCTCGAGGGTGGGATGGGGTATACCTTCCCCCCCCCCCCACCCCAGTTATCTGTCTTTGCTCCTCGGTATTCAGCACAATGCTTGGCACAAAGGACCTCTTATGAATCATTGAATAAAGAATCATTGGATAAAACTGGGGAAGCTTCTACCCCTGCCTGGCGTGTGGAGTGCACTCACTGAGTCTTACTTTCCCAAGGTACGTGATCAGTTAATGGTGGAGCTGGGACTATGTTCACATTCCATTGAAACGTGCGTGCCTGCTGCGTGTGCTCATTTTCAAAGCCAGACTGTGCCCTTTGAGTCCTGAAATGAAGGCAGAGGGCTTTTGGTGGCTTCCGTATGCTTTTAAGTTAATTTCTTTAGGTGGAGTTTTTTCTCTTTTGTATCTTTTTTTGAAAACAATCCTCCAATACCTTCTGACTCTCTCACCACCTCAGGGCTGGTGGCAGTGGCTCCGGGCCAGGATAGGGGCCCGAAGGGGCTATGGAGCAGGTGTGATGCCCTCATCCCTCCTGGCCAGCACTCCCTCCTCTCCAGGTGGTGGGTGTGGATTAGCCCGGGGACCCAATAACCTGCTATTGCAAGGCTTCTAGGATGAAACACCTTTCACCTGCGTTCCTCACTGAAGGGCTACTTCCTCCTTGTGATTTAGTGAGTTGCTCTCCAGTTCCCTTTCCTGCGCGCCGAGCACGGTGAGTTTGAGCTGTTTCTCCTCATCTGGAGCATTGATGGCAGCTATCGTGCTTGAGCAGCACTCACCTTCCAGGCGCTGTGCTGGCTGCTAATGTAACTTTAGAACTTTGTAACAACCTTGGTAAGTAGCCATGGTGTGCATGTCAGAGATGATGACCCTGAAGTCCAGGGAGCTTCAGTACCTTCTTTCGCGGGCTCCTGGCTACTATGCTGCAAAGCCAGGAGTTTAGGGGTCTCCAAGGCCTTATGTTTTCCAGGACCCCGTGGTGGTTGTCTGCTTCACCTGCCTGCAGAATTTCACCTACAGCATTCTCGCGAGGATCGAGGGGACTACCCTTGTCCTGCATGCTTGGTGATGGCCTCCTGCTCTCCAGTGAGATGTCTGTTGTCCCCAACCCCTTCTCTCTTAGATGAACGGGTAACTGCCATCCCTGAGTCTGCTATCAGGGTCTCAGGGACTTCTCCATTCTCTCTCCACCCGTCCTTTCACACATCCTCCGTTCTAATGGGGCTGGACTCTCCCTTTTCCCCACAAGCCCTCAACTCCTCCCAATTATTACCCATCACCTCCTTTCTGGGCAGTGTGTCATTATTTGTTTCTAGACTCTAATTTTAGTTTTATGTTTCTCACTAAATCTTTTCATCCATTTCTCCGTTCCTCTCTTCTAGAAGTCCTCAGTGCCAGCATATGTCCAGATCTAATAGAGTTCTCGTTGGCTTGCTAAAACACAGATTGATGGGTTCCCCCTCAGGGTCTCTGAATCACTGCATGTGGGATGGGACCTAGAGTTTTGCATTTCTAACGTGTTTCCAAGTGATGCTGGTCTGAGATTTTTAGAAAGCGCTGGCCTGGTCTTTCGCTCAACATGTATTTGCTAAGAATCTCCCAGGGCCTTGCTGCTAAGGGAGCAGTATATTCTCATGCTCGTTGATGTTTGAGAGTCATTGTCCTAGGGAAGAAACATCCTGCTTTTGAGAACCCCACAGTCTCGGTAGCAGTCCTCAAGCTCAACTACACTTTAGAATTACCTGGGGAGCTTTAAAAATATTCCGTGCCTGGACTCCACCCAGAGCAATTGAATCAAAATCTCTGAAGTGGGGCCCGCTGTCATTACATTTGTTAGCTCTCCAGAGGATTCTAAAGTGTAGCCAGCCAGGGTTGAGAACCACTGGTCCAGGGAGGTGCAGTCTTGTAAACAGAAAACCTGTCTGCTGGGATCGGGTGCATATTTCAAACAGCTGCCTCAGGCAAGTGGCCGGGCTGAGCTAGAGGGAAGGGTTTGAAGTGGGTGTCAGCAACCCTGGGTTTTAGTTCCATCTCTGCTTTGTGGCTTCTGGCAAGTGTCTCGGCCTCTCTGATCTCAGTTTCCCCTGGGACCCAGTGCTGTTGGGGTTTGGAGGATCCCTGAGTGCCTTTCCCCTTCCTATGTTAATGATCCTAAGCTTTCCCTTCCTCTGTTGAGGACATGACGGTGAATCTCTGTCTCACTCTCGCTGTCTTAAGTTGAAGGGCTAGCATCGTACTGCAGATTAACAGAGAAGTTAAAAAAAAATACAGCCAATAGGTCTCTTCAGAGGCACTAAAACAAGATGAGAACATAGGTCCGAAGGCTGGTGAATTTCATCTCCTCCATCTTGCCTTGTAGAAAGTGGTGGGGTTTTGCTGATGAGACTTTGCTTACGGGGCTGGTTCTCAAACTGTGGCTCCTGCGCTAGCTAGTAACAGCAGCATCCCCCGAGAAGTTGCCAGAAATGCAAATTCCTGGGCCCCACCCCACACTTGCTGAGTTGGAAAGTCTTGGGGTGGGGTTCCAGAGTCTGTGGTTTAACAAGCCCTCCCCGTGGCTGTGATGCACCCTTCGGTTTGAGAGCCACTGACCCAGGGAAATGTGGCTGTGGCTTGTAGCTACTTTCCAGCCCCAATCCGGAGGGGCACAAGGAGCAGCTATCGATCTTGAATGCCTATGTCCCACAGAACAAACACCTAGTTCTCTGGTGTTCTTAAAAAGAGACGGAGGAGAGGTTGGCAGCATGTGTCTGTTGCACTCATTGGCGGCTTTTGCCTTCCTCAAATCGGGTGCATGTTCTCCACGCTTTTGGTTTTAGAACTGAATGTCCTTTGCTTAACATAGATAAAAGGGAGAAGCCACTGCCACTGCATATGATGACCCAGGTGGTTATTTTTGGTCGATGTGTCAATGTTCAAGTTTATCCTTGGGATCGTCCTACTTACGGCCATCTAATCAGATTACAGTGGAGAAAAGCTGTTATTTAGATGTGCGTTGTTCTGTGTGAAGAAACTACCAGAACGTTCCTGGGGCATGTAACTCAGTGGCTGGACCATGATTCTGGCTGGCGAAAGGGTGGGTCTGAGAGGCTTTGAAGGAGAATGGCCATGTTGTGTCAAAGCAGTTAAAAAGGAAGGTCTCCTTTACACAAAAGCGCCAGAGCGCTGCCTATAAGGATTCCAGGTCTGCTTTCATGAAGAGGAGACTCTAAGAAGTGTGGCAATTGTGAGCCATGGGGGACCATGTCACCTTGATCCACCAATTTACTGCCGACAGCAGTCAAAAGAGCTAAACATCTTCACACGCCTCTCAATCCACTTTTATTGGATCATCCAAAAGAGGTGCCTGGGACAATAGTCGTGGGATGTGACACTGATGTGATATATATTTGCTTCAACTAAAAGAAGCAGGTGTCTTTGAAGATCCTGGAAATGGGAGAGGATTCTGATTCCCCTCCAGCTCCCTGGCACCCTCAGGAAGTAAAAATAGGGTTTTGCATTAGTCTGACTTTTGTTTCACTGACGTTTCCCTTGATGACAGTCAACTCCGCAACCCCAAACAGTCACCACCTCTGGATCCATCACAACATCTGCCTGCTACCAGGCAGACCCCTGAAACCTTCAGTGTTGCATCCTGCTTCCGTATCTGTTCATTTGCCAAGGTTTCTTTGAACTTTCTTTCAAGACGATAGCGCAAAACCCAGACATTGGGTAATGGTATTTTGCTGCCTGTTCCCTTTAATTGATGTCTGGCTGGTTTCTCCCTCCCTCATCCCTCCTCCAATTTAGCTCTGGAAACATCTGTCTTTTTATTCACCAATAGAGTCTCGAAAGGGTAAGAAACCTGTTAGATAAAATATCAAAGTTATGAATTCTGATTTAATAAATGTGCATTCGAGAGATGATTCATGGCATGTATGATGGCTTTCAATTGCTTTCTCAAACAGTTCATGCCTCATTTCATTAAGAGCTTCAGTCAATGCCAACTGATTAATGATCACAGCACCAGTCATCTTTTGTTTAGTAAACATGAGCATGAGACCCGTCTGGGCTTGGCCATATAGAACTTCATTTTAAATGCAAATAAAAATGTTTTAAAATAGATGCTTTTGTAAGTGTTCTTAGAATTCCGCTAAAACGATATTAGAAATCATTCATTTCTTTGCGGAAAAAATGCCTGCTGGATACCTATAAGTGCCATCTGCTGGCTAAGCCCCCGGATGAGGCACAGTGCCTGCCCTCGGTGAGCTTATAGGCTAGTGGCTGCAAACCCTTTAATGTAGATAATTTCAGTCTGAGACATTCTGAATACTGATTGTTCGGGGCTTATGACTTAGAATCCCAGCTGGACCACAGAGTGGCTCTGTGGCACTGAGTAAGGTGCATCGACTGTGTAGGACTTGGTTTCTCCTTTTTCAAATGACCTTGTTGGATTCTGTTGCCTTTCATGTCCCCAGAAGTGCCGATGTTATCTGATTCTAATTCTTGAGGTATTTTTGTTTGCCTCTCACATCAATTTTAAGAGAAGACACAATAGAATAAAAACAGCCGAGGCTCAGCTAGGACAGTCACGCTCTGAAGTAGAATCCTTCATTTTAGAAGACCTATTGATCTTTTTCATATACTTTGGGTCTTCACAATATTTCCACAGTTGCAAAAGTCAAAGGGAAGATCTCCTCCTGGAAGAAATTAAGCAGCTTAACGGGTGGAAACAAATGGCTTTTCATTTCGTGTGTAGTCTCTGAAGGTTTGTTGTGGAAATAAGGACAATTAAAAACATCAAATAAGATAAGGAAACTACGGAGTCAGTGGTCCCTGGGAATAACCTGTGTGTTGCCGGTCCTGAAAGAAGTGACCACTCACACAGCTGGCTTCCCGGACGCAATGTGACTTCCTCCATGTGACCCAGGAGTTATCAGGTGGGATGCCAGACTCAGGGAACTGTCACTGGGATGTTTCCTCATCTGCTTCGGTATTTCTTTTTAATTAATTGTGGGTTGTCATGACCAAGAAAGGCAGCCTTGAAGTGGAGGGGCCTTTACTAAATGCCACTGTTGGATCCGGAACAGCATGCTGGAACACATGGAGGGCATATAAAGAGGTGCCCAGAAGCTGTCTTCCTGGTGAGAGAAAAGCCTTGTATGGCAACTGTCACCAAGACTGGAGAGTTTCAGAAATATCCAATCTACTTAAAGTTGCTTTCTCTTTTTCTGCCTCGAGGGCATCTTAGGGTTAGGTGACCGTTCTTGTGCCAAGGGAAGGCAGGCATCGTGGGGGTCGTGGAGGTGGATGGCTCGTGTGTTTTACGGTCAGCGCCAAGTATGAATCCTGATTCTGTCACTTGCGAAGATGATGTTAGACAAATGAGTGTTAATGTTTTTGTGCATTCGTTTCTTCATCTGTAGAATGGGATGCTTACTGATAGTGGTATTGAGAATGAAATTAAAGGTGGGAGAGAGCTTGCCCCAGTGACGGTAGTAATTAACTACTAGAGTGATGATGATCTCTTTACCTGTGTCTTCATATTACCTCCCATGCATAAGCACCTTACGGGTGAAAAGTGTCTACATCTCAAGTCTCTGAGTCTTGATGATGCTTCAAGGGATAGACCATGAATCCTATTACCCAGATGAGGGAGGCCTGACCGACGGGCAGGACCACAGCACAGTCCAGAGATGCCAGACTTCTTTTTTGTGCTCTTTCTGCCTCATTCAACCCCAGGGTGTTCACTGAGCAGCCTCCAGGTAGTTCTGCGAGTGGCTGACTGGGTGGCCAGTTTTGAATGGAGGCAAATGCCCTCAGAAATCAAGTTTGTTATTTCTTTTTGTCAAATTATTTGATGACACACACAGTGCTATTTTCCAGTCATAAAGCAGTAGACAGTGTATGTTCACAGGAGAAATTTTGGACCATATGGAGAGACATTTAAAAAAGATAAAAATTTCTGACAATTTAATCATTCAGAGATAACCATCAGTAACATATTTGTACATTTCCTTCATATTTTTCATATGTGTGTGTGCATGGTGGGTTGCATGTATATTATGTGAATATCCTACTGTATGACTATAATTTTGTAATTGGCACAATAGTTTATATAGTACGCATATAGCAATATATGTAAACAATAGTTTATATATTTTTATATTCTTTTAAAAAATAATTTCGAATTCCCTATAAGTCATGAATTTTTAACCTTTTTACCTCATTTGTTCCATTCTTCACCTTTTCTCTCTCTTGCTGTTGTTCTCCTTCTGTATTTGTGTACATGTATGTGCATATTTAATACCAATTTATTCATTTCTGAATCATTTGAGAGCAATATACAATTGTATATACAATTGTCCACCTTCCCCCAAAACGCCAGTATACGTTTCCTTAAAACAAGAAAACTGTCTAATCACCCCAGGACAACCTTTTAATTCAGGAAATCAACACTGAAAGAGGGCTGTTACCCACCTCTATTCAGATTTCCCCAACTTCCCCATCAGTGTATCATCCTCCTCTCTGGTTCAGTCCACCGTGGTGAATTGTTCGTATACGTTAGTCTTCTTCAATCTGGAACCATTCCATATCTTGTCCTTAATGCCATGGAAATGATGCTGTGTTTTCTCAATGGACCACACCGATGCCAATCTATCCTGTCCTTTCATGGTAATTTTGATCACCTGGTCAAGTTGGTATATGCCAAGTTTCTCTACCATAAAGTCACCAGTTTCTACGTATAATTTAAAGGCATTTTTGTGGGGAGATTCTCTGAAAGGCTGTCAATATTCTTTACCTCATCAAACCTCTGCCCGCTAGCCTTGGCTTCTATTGATGCTTCCTGCTGAGTTAGCCACCACTATGATGGTTGTCAAATGGTGATTTTCTATTTTCACAATTTTCCTACATTTTTTAGTTATTCTACTGTAGGGAAGAGTTTCCCTTTCTCCCTCATTTATCTGTTCTTTAACTAGTTATTCATATGAATGCATAGATTCATATTTATTCATATTTTATTCTGATTTATTCTGATGTTCACATTGTCTCAGGTTTAGCTGGTGGGAGGTTCATGAATCTTACTCCTTTTGCCCTTTTGAACATATTCCCATAATTCTTTGGGCACTTCTCTACTTTCTGGCACAGAAACATTTTCCAAGCTCCTGTTACACTTTTTCTGTGCCAGCTCTGAAATTAGCTATTTCTCCAGGGGAAATTTGGTTCCTTTTAGTAGACAATGGTATTTAGAAACCAAGCTCTGGGTAATGGATGTGTTCATAGCCACTGGAGTGTCATTGCTCCTGGTCCACTTAGGCAACTTAGCTAGGAAATCTATGTATGCATATATGTGTGTGATATATATTATGTTATTATATACATATATGATACATACACATACAAACAAATACATCTATTTTTATCTGTCTCGAACTATCTGTCTGTCCATCCATTCATCCATCCACATGTGCGTACATGCCCACACACACATCTATATTAGGGTTTCTGGGCCACAGCACTATTGAAATTTGGTGTTGGAGAATTCTTGGTTGGGGACAGTGTTCTGTGTATTGTAGAATGTCTGTGCCTATTACATGCCAGTAGGCACCCCTTCCTCCGGTTGTTACAACCCCAAGTATCTCCTGACATTGCCATTGTCCATAAGGGACAAAATCACTCCTGGTTGATAGTCGCTTATCTATATAGATTTCCATATCTATTTCCATATATAATTTTAAAAATTCAGTTCATACCAGTACCTTTCTTTCTTTTTTTTTTTTTTACATTCATTTACTTTTGAGAAACAGAGTGAGACAAAGCTTGAGCGGGGGAGGGGCAGAGAGAGTAGGAGACACAGAATCTGAGGCAGGCTCCAGGCTCTGAGCAAGTGGTCAGCACAGAGCCTGATGCGGGGCTCGAACCCACGAACTGTGAGACCATGACCTGAGCCGAAGTTGGACGCTCAACCGACTGAGCCACCCAGGCGCCCCCAGTGCCTTTATTTCTAATCCACTGCCTCAATACCTCCCATTCTAACCTCCATTTCCATCTTTGTAAATCCTTCTCTGACCATCAGAGACCTGGATCCCATTATCCTCAGTTTAGTTATTTATTTGTCTAACTCCTCTCTACGTAATCAGTTTCCCTGCCGTGCTAGTCACTTCTCCAGCCCCTTCGACCCTCCACTGCCATCTCCACAGCTCCCCACTCCCTCCTTCCTTGGCCTCTTGGGCACACAGGCCACCACTAATATCCCTCATGTAATTGCATTTTCCTGTGTTTGTGTTCCTTGCTAAATTTTACATTCCATAAAGGTGGGGAGGAAGACTGATAGCTGAGTCCCCAGAGCCTGGCATGGTGCTAGCATGCAGTTTGTGTTCGACAGTTGCCTGATAGATGAATAGACATATCTATGCTGGATTTCTCAATTGTATGGCAGCATGGAAACATCACCTCTAAGCACTTGGGTGTTTGCTTTCTGCCCACTTTCTAGGTAGGAAAGGCCGAGCCTCATCGGAATGGCTCAGTGGCTCTTGGTCTGAATCCCACTCTGTGGTGTGTCACCCCATCAGACAATATACCCTTTCTGACCATGACTGGTTTTTCTCATTTTGCAGGGTTTAAGAGCTGAATTTCCAGCTGCCAGCAAGTGTTTATTTGTGACTCTGTCTGACAACAGGGGGGCTGTTCTTTGCCGTCCTTTCCTGGCTGACCTCATCCTTACTAATCCCACCACCACTCTGCCCCCCGCCCCGCCCCTCCGCAGCAGCCAGTCATATTTGTTCTTCTTTGCCGAGCCTGCCTTGGGTAGACTACTGATGTGGAAAAAGACTGTTGCTCTGGCACCCTGAAGAGTTTTCAAATAAAACTCCTTTCAGTTCAAAGATACCTGACCATCTAGTACCAATGGTATGACTTAACCAGAGACAGAGGAGCAGGGATGCTAGGATGCCGTTTCATTCCGCCCTTATTCTCAGCCCGACAGGGTGGTTTCTCTTGCAGGCTATGTAAATATTTGTGAATGGTTCATGCGCACAGAGGCCCTCTCCTTCTGCCCACCTCCCAGGGTCCATGGCACACTGTGGACTGCTGGCTTCCTACAGACAGGAAGTGCTGCATTCTAGGAAACGGGCAGCCGGTGAAGAGGGAAGCCCTGACGCGGAGTTGCACCAGTCCCATTTCAAGATCACAGCTCCTCTCCCCCTCGCTGTGTGGCCTTGCAAAACACGACCTTGTTTGTAAAGCAGGCTGGGGAGTCCGGACAAGTGTCAAGGACACTTTGAGCTGGGGCACACAGTGATCCTCTGAGGAGTCCCTTCTAGTGGGAGAAATGGCAGGGGACAGAGAAGGATCCAGCACTTGATGGCAGGAGACCTTGATTCTAGCCTGGGCTTTGCCGACGCCTGACCTCAGAGCAGCCTCTGTCTCGCTCAGCGTCATCACCGGGTCCCCTGGAGGCTGTCTGGTGCAGAGTAGGCCCTTAGTAATCACATCCTCAACATTTGCTCTTGTTGGATGAACTGACCTCCTGAAACTCCTTGGGCCCCAGTGTCCTTATCTATAAAATGGGGACAAGGAAGGGTCAAGGTGATGTACAGCAAGCGCTGGTTCCAGTGTTTACATGTGGTCAGTACTTGGGATCACGTTACCATTTTTATTGTGTGATTCCGGTCCATCCACTTCCAGGGGAGAGCTCCACCTGCTCCTCGAGTTTGGGGTTCAGCACTGGATGGTGAGCAGAGCTGAGAAGCACTGAGTGCCTGCTCTGTGCCCTGCATGTGGCCTGTGCTGTCACATTTTATTCTCCGAGCAGTCCTGGGAGACAGACTAAGTATCATCCCTGAGTTATACTTGGCCTGGCCCCGGGCAGGAAAGGGGTTTCCATGAGGTCACTTGGTTAGTTAATCGCATGGCTAGGTTTCACTCTCCACCTTTGCCTGATTCCACAGTGGGTGCTTTTCCCACTGCCCCCCACCCCCAGCTGCCTGCCAGGATGGGGGTTGTTTGGTTTACCTGCCAAGGTCTATCCACTCACTTGTGACCCAGAGCCATCCTTGTCATGACCAGGCCTGTGCTGCAGAGAAAGTAGGCACACTGGGACCCTGGGGCTCCCAAGTCCCAAACTGGGGGTCCTGTTGCCCCCTCTGGCACCCCTGGAAGGACAGTATGCATCAGGCCAATGGGTATTGGCAGAAAAATAACCCCAGCGTCATCACAGCCTCTAACTGTGTTTGATCCAATGGCTAATGAGGTCATTAGCAAAGGAGAGTAATTGTAGGTATGCCTCACCCCCCTGGTTGCCTCCAGATCAATGGCCGCTTATCATCTTCTGGCTTCTCCACCTGGGATGCAGGCAGTGGCATGATTGGTCTGGCATCAATTCTTGGGAAGGTAAACACAGTTCGTAACTATCCCTGGTGCTGGTCGATGCCCTCCAGGGTCTTCCTGTGGTTGGAACTCACAGCTCCCTGGGGCCTCTGCCAGGAAATGGGCCCCAGTATCTCTGTATTCACAGCATGTGACACGCTACACCCCAGGGCACATGGGAGATGGCACGTTTGGTCCCAAAGGCACCCAGCAAGCCTTCTCCTTGAAACAGCACCAGCTAGACAGAATCAATTTCCCATTGACTTTCAGCCCCATCTCAGACACAGTGTAATTCTTGTCTGAGGGTTTATAAAGGCCATTGACTGTCTTATAAAAGATTTAAACACTTACCTTGTGGCATGTGGGAGCTCTATCTATCACGGTGCCTTTTTGACAATTTGTGGGGGTGGGGATGGGTTGGGGGAGGGGCAGCTGGCGTTCCCACGGCAGGTGTGGTTCAGACAGTCAGTGCCTGCTGGACCTGCTGGACAGAGTGTGGATGGATCATTCGGAGGACCCTCCTAATTCATTACCCGGGAGGCTCTTCTCCACAGTGAGTCAGGCTCCCTGTGCCCCATTTTGCGAAGAAATCACATGTGACACAAGATAATCTTTCCTCCAACATTGCCTCTCCTGGAACCAAAGCACATAACTGGGACATGTTTGGAACCAGAGGCATCTTTTTATCTAGCACAAAGGATTTGCTAGGTAACAGCAATGGAACAATAATGATAACCCTTTGCAGTTGGTTAGCCCCTCTCCATAAGCTGTGTCCCTATCTAGTCTCCTTTTACCTATGGAATAACTCTGGAAGGTAGGTGGAGCCACAATTGTTATGTTCATTTTACAGACAGGGAAACTGAGTTTCAATGAGGTTAGGTGTGTATTTGACCAAGATAATCTCAATCCTCAGCACTATTTTCCAACTTCCCTTTCTCCTATGCTTAACTGCCTATTCTCTTTTTATCCAGCGTCTCTGTAGCCATGTGATTCTTAGGGAAAAAGAGAGGACAGGGATGATGGGATTCATTTCCTGAAGTAGCTCAGTCCAGGGGGTGATAGAGACCAGGAGCTGGGTAACTGCATTTCAGTTTTTAATGCTATAATAGCTTTATGGTCAAGGAAAATGGGAGGATTGGGAAACGGATGATCAGAGCTCTGTGGTGGGCAGAAGAGTTGGTGATCAGGCAACATGGTGTCAGAACATAAGCACAGGTGCTAGGGCATGAGGACACCCAACCTGCTGGGGAATTGCAACAGTGACAAGTGTTAGGGGGGAGACTCATGAGTCGCAGGGTAGGGAGTGAGAGAGGAGCATGATCTGGCCTCCTTATCCCCTCTGATGGCATTTCCCATGCCTCTCCCTCTTGTTAACTTTCTTTTGTCCACACTGGCCTCCATGCTATTTCCCAGGAACCTCAGGGCCTTTGCACTGGCTCCTCCCATTGCCTAGAATAATCTTTCCTAGAATAGAATAGACTTACAACACTACCTCCTTCAAGTCTTTACTCCAATGTCATTTTCTCAGGATGATTCTGACCACCAAGTTTATACTTAAAAGCCTTCCACCCTACCCCCAGCATGCCCGACCTCCTCTCTCTATCTTCCGTCTTATTTTTTCCATAGCATTTACCACCTTCTAACATACTATGTAATTTACATACTTATTATGGATATTACTTACTGCTTTCTTCATCAACTAGAATGTAAGCTCTGTGAAGACAGGAGTCATTGCTTTGGATTTATCCAAAGTGCCTAGAACAATGCCTGGCATGGCGTAGATACTCAATAAATAGTTGTTGAGTAGATGAATTAATGAATGATTGGTGTTCAATGCTTAGCAAGGTGAAGGGCTGGGATTCATTGTTGTGAACAATGGGGAGGTTGAACTTTATTAGGGACAATGGAACTGAAGGAAGTTAATCAGAGGGGTTATGTGTTTATATTTTATGTAGGTTATGTGGAAGGGAAGATAGGGATTAGGGAGACCTAATCCAAGTTTAGGATCAAGAGGTTTGGAGCCAGGTGAGGAGTGTGGGGACGAGGAAGAGGGAGACATATCATGGAGATTAGACAGACTTGGCTCCATGGGCTGCTTTGAAAGCAGGACTGAAGCTGATTCCTCGGTTTGAAGTTGGCCAACTGGGTGGAGAAGCTGGTCATTCACTGACTCTGAGACCAATGCTTGTGTGTTTGTGCGTGCAGGTGTGTGTGTGTGTGCGCATACTCAAGGGAGGCTGGTCTATGCTGGGTTGCAGGCTGTACCAGCCATGTCAATGGCACTGTGCATCTGACTTGGATGTTGGGAGCCATTTAGTGTGGAACTGACTGTGCTACCAGAAGCCTGGAGTGATGCATAATTGTCTACTGGTGGGAGGGAAAAAAATCAAACAGCAGAGTGATTATCTGACTGTCTTCTGCTTGGTGTTCTAGGGCTGGACTGAAGGCCTTGATGAAAATACGGTCTGACTCAGAGAGGGAACTCAGTCTCCCGAGGGGGTCTCCTGTGGGGCCAAGCTCAGGCTCAGTGTGTCCTCTTTCCCCTTCATCTCATGCTTCATCCATTGTGGCTGCATGTATGCCATCCCTACTCCTCCCCTTGGAGTCCTCCCCTCTTCCTTTCCCTCCTCCTCCTCCTCCTCCTCCTCTGTCTGTGTGGTTGCTTGTGGCCCCTAGACCTTCTTACTGATCACAGCCTCTGTGCTAACAACACACTGTTAACAACTAAGGGGCCTCTCACACTGGACCATGTGGACTTTCGGCACCTGTGGGCAGACACCCCCACACCACAGTGGCAAGAGACCACCAGGTTTTGGTCCCAACTCAGCTATGGACACTGGAAGTGGGACTTGAAGAGAGTTCCCTTTCATTTTGGAATTTCAGGGTCCTCATCTGGAAAGAAGCATAGAAATAGCTGCCTCAGTCAGAATGCTGGAATCTTAGAGTTGACGGTCGGAATGAATAGTTGGATTTGCTGTGGTCAGGAGGAAGGACTTTTTTTTTTTTTTTTTTAATTTTTTTTTTTTCAAGGTTTATTTATTTTTGGGACAGAGAGAGACAGAGCATGAACGGGCGAGGGGCAGAGAGAGAGGGAGACACAGAATCGGAAACAGGCTCCAGGCTCTGAGCCATCAGCCCAGAGCCCGACGCGGGGCTCGAACTCACGGACCGCGAGATCGTGACCTGGCTGAAGTCGGACGCTTAACCGACTGCGCCACCCAGGCGCCCCAGGAAGGACGTTTTGATCTTGCATTTGCAGATGTCACGTGAGATCACATCTGGGTCATATGAAAGTCCCCTCTCACAGCATCTTTGTTGAGTGGTACCTTCTGCACTGAGAAACATCTCAAGAAATAACCATATAAAATCTGTTCTTAAGGACATTAGGTCATAAAAGCATTCCAATATTTGATGAATTTTCTGTGAAATGCCAACATTTGATGAGTTTCCTCTGAAAGTTTTGAAACACTTTTAATGTCCTACTGAAAGCATTTTGTAGAAGAAGTACACTTAGATCTATAGTCTCCATACTTCAGTTAGCCCTTATGGTGGCCACATGCACTACACCCAGATCTTAAGAACCTTCCTTGTACATCATGCAGAAGGGAGCGGATCTGCCTGCAATATAGTGGGAACCACTTCAGGATGCTGAGCAAGGAGAGAAACATTCCTCCTTTGCCTCTTTTCCCTCTTTGGCATGGAGTAGAGGCCAGATCGCAGAGAAGTGTGATTGAGATGTCTTTGGATGAGTTTGGAAGGTTGGGGTACGTTGAATGGAGAGATGGAACAGAATTAAAAGCTGCTGTGCATGAAGCATCAGAGTTGATGGAACTTTTGGATTCTTAGGTAGGAGAAGTGAGGAAGAGAAGGGAGTCAAGTGAAGCTCCGTGTTTGTTATTGACCTTCTTAGAGAAATAGCTTGGAAAATTGGTCTGTACAGCTAGTGGAAGGTAGAGGAGCAGAGAGTACAAGTATAGACAGTGCTTTGAAGGAGCATATCTGTGTGAGGGAGCTGGAGGGAGGTAGAGGCTCAAGGGAGATTTTCCTTTTGTTTTTGAGGTATGGGAAGTCCAAGCATATTTACATGCTGATGGAAGGGGTCTTTGCTGGGGGGTCACCTGGCAGGGCAGAATACAGAAGTGATAACTGATGGGCAAGACTCCTGAGCGGTACATGGTACAGAGGAAGGAAGAAGCACACTCATCTTCCTCTGAGGAGGAGGATGTGGTAGGAAGAAATGGAAAGCATTCCAAATTTGTGGGTAATGAAACAAAACAGAGAGTTTATATGTAATCCCTGTCTGATCAGTCTGAAGTAGGAAGCAAGGTGCTCTTCTGTGAGACAGGGGAACCAAGTGGGGCTGGGGCTTGGGAGAATGTAGCAGGTCAACTTAGAACAATGGAGGTGAGCTGCCTGAGGCCCAAGGGGTGTTAATGCTGCAGCTGGGATGGGGCCCGGCATAGGGCGTCCCTGGGTCATTATCCCCGGCATAAAATGGGAACTGATAGGGCAGCAGCAGAAGCAGATGGCTGCTTTGTCCCGTGGTTCTACTTATGGGAAGTATGGCTGGGGAGCTATAGAGCAAGGAGCCAGAGAATTAATGAAATGATGGTTTAGAGCCATGGGATTAAGAGAAGTCTGGAACAGGGAGCTGATATGCATAGAGAACTCAAAGAGTGGGATACCATGATAAGGTCAGACAAAAGATGGTAGATGGTTAAAAGAGCTGAGAATACCTAGGCTGTGGTCAGATGTTAGATTTTTAAGATTTCAAAGCCAGAAACTTCCTGGGTGGTGACCATAAGATCTAGGGTCTGGCAGCTGATGGGGAGGTAAAAATGGTCACTAACATTACACTAAATACAACCCTAAGTGCTTTAGATGGCTTTTCCCCTTTAATCTCATGGAAATTCTTATTTTACAGGGAAGAGACTGAGGCAGAGAGGGAAGAAACAGATTGATGAAGGAGCCACAAATGAGTCATCGTTCGAGGCTGGGACGTGAAGGTAGGGGGTCTTTTCCATTCTCAGCCGCTTCTCACAACACCATGATAGCAGTTGGCTGAGTCAGCTCTGCACGTTAATGTCCCTCAGGATGATGGCGGTGGTTGGGTGGAGAGGAAGAGGATGAAACAGGAATTGAATCTTCCACGAAACATTGGCCTATACCCACATGACAGCTGTAGTATCTCTGTGCCCTCATTGGATTCACCACCTTCCCATATGGGCCAAGTCAGCTAGCTCTGTGCCTCAAAGGCTGATAAGCTTCATCCTGGGCACATGTGTCACGTTTGCGGCCGATGCTCAGGTTCCTGATGCACTGGCTCCATGGCTGGCTACTGGAAGCTGGTCTTGGCAGTGGATTCAAGTCCCAGCCATTAGTGGTGGAAACTGGAGAATTGGAGGGATCAACCTTGGAACGTCACTATTGTCCCAGGAGGGAGAGTCACCCACAAGAAAAGTGCTGTTAAGCAGGATTGTGCATTGATGGGGGAGAGTGAGTGGCCTCTGTGTTCCTCACCGCATTCCTTCATCAGACCCCGACGTATAGTGTCCGTGGGGCCATGTTTTCAAGGGGGTGTTAGTGCCACAGGCACCTTTCAAATTATGTGGTTGCTTTCCTCAGAATAACCATCCTAGATGCACTCCCGGTCTGGATCCAGGCGAGTGTTCTTTGTGAATACTCTTGTTGTTCACAAAGTTTGTCCATTTATGCCTCTTGGTTGCTTTAAAAATCTTGTAATTTACATCCTTTTTCCTCTCTGTTTATCCCATCACAAAGAGGATAGCATGGCATGGTAGAAATGTCTGTATTTGCCTGTGTATTCAGCCCCTATTAATTGGATTCTTCAACAGACACAGAAACATGTGTTTGGGAGACAGGTTGGCTTGGATTTAATCCTCGTTGTGTGCTATCTGTGCAGGCAGGTGGCACATCAGATCATATTTTGGATGTCACAAGTGAGTGGTTTTTAACCTGTAAATGATAGGGGCATTCTGTGACCATGGGGGAATGTATTATACTCTTGGATCCAATGCTCAGTTTGTTTTTCTGTACAATGGGGCTTTTGTATCAACTTGGCCCGGTGTTTATGAGAAATCAGTAAGAGAATATTGTTGAGAGTCCAGTGCAGTGCCTGGCGTATGGCTCATCCCAATCTGTTGATTCCTCCTCCTTCAAATCACATACTTATTTTAAGTGACAGAGAAATGCCATTTCCCTGGATATAAAAAAACAAAACAAAACAAAACAAAACCCGCATTCCCTACTGGCCACTGCTCTGCAACCAGTATGTCTGAATCATCCAGGCCTGTTCTGCGCTGACAGCTTCCATTTCAGGACTTCTGGACCTGGAATAAGGTCATCGGGTCTGGCGGGGCCCATTCTCGCTTTGGCTTTGTGGGAAGTCGCTGTTCTGCCTTAGCCTTGCTGGGTGTTTCAGCTTGGATATTCTGTCATCCGGCTTCACGTCCTGCCTCTTCTCACACACGTTGCGCCATTTGTTCAAACATAAGAAACGCTGTGATTCTGTGAAAAGAGCAAAGCATTTCGAGCTTTGCCACCTGGGCTTGGCTCCTGGCTTTCAACCTTTCTAAGTGTCTATTAAGAGCAACTCCACACAGTGCTTATGAAGTCCGGTGACATAAGGCATGTGAAAATTCCGTGAAAAATGTGAAAAGCTAGATGGAGATTAGTTACAGTTTTATTTATTATTATCCTTTAATTTATATACCAACACCTACCTTTTGAGGCTGGGCTGCAAGAATGTCACAGATGGTTTGTTAAAATATCATTAATATGTCAGGCAATTAATAGAGAATGGGAGTACAATTTACTCCCCGTTTGTGCATTAGTTATTTACCTTTAATGTTAAGCAGTATTTGTTGGTCTGGCCTGTTGGGCTATGGATAGGGAAGTTTTGAGAATCTATTTTCAGGGTTTTTTTTTCTTTTTTTTTTTTAGTAGCTTAAAAGGTCCATGCATCATCCTCAATGACTTTAATGGAGATTAAGTGAACGAAGTTCACAATATTGTCAATGGTAATTAAAAAAACAACTTCAGATCTGTCAGACTCATTGTGTTAGGAATGGTAAGAAAAGTCAGTGATCTGGCTTCGGAGCTGAACATGATAATCACCCCAGGTTCCCCTTCTGCTTTGTGTCTGTGCCACCCACAATGCTTATCCTGCACACTCTATCCTTACTGTATCCTCTTCTCCAGAATCTGTCATGGCTCCCTATTGCCTGATGGGTCCTTCAGAGTCCTGCCTGTGCCATCTCTGACAATACTGTCCTGCTTTTTCCCATTTGTAATCTGTGTTCCGGTGTTTCCAAGATTTACTGTCACCTTGATTGTTAATTTCTGTAAGAGCACACCTGAGGGTGGAGAGGGG
>NW_024412421.1:17904421-17935915 GCF_014898765.1 Herpailurus yagouaroundi | reverse complement strand
ATAAATAAATAAATAAATAAATAAATAAATAAATAAATTTTTTTTCATCTTGGAGCTCATGGAGGCCTACTGGGATCATGACTTCTAAAATGCCAATTTTGTCTCCAAGGCTGTGGCCCAAGGCCATTTTTTTTTTTTTTTTTTCTGATTGTAAGCAAGGTCTTCTAAAACAGAGGGAGCATGTAGCTCTTCTCAAAAATGGAAGTGTTTATGCCTGAGATAAAACTGAATTTTATGTAGGCAAGACATGTATTTCCATGTACAGGAAAAGCGACCCCTGGCAGCAAACTAAAGTCCAAGCAATCCAGGGAAAGGTAACTTGCTTCCATGGAACAGCAGCATGGTTTCTGCTAAATTCTGAAGCAACCTTCCCCCTGAGGCCATTAGACACCGAATCCATGTGATGTTGTATCTCTTAGGGATTTAACTTGTTTGAAAGTAAGTGAATAAGATTCAGAGGAAAAAAAAAGCAGCTGTTTGATGTGACTTGACTAGAGATGGTGGGGAGAATGGCTGATAGTGGGGAAATGATAAGGTGTTACAGGCAAATTGCGCCTCCTCAAAATTCATGTCAAAGTCGTAACTCCCAGTATCTCAGAATGTGACTGTATTTGAAGATAAGTTTTTGGAAGAGATAATGAAGTTAAAATAAGGTCATTAGGGGGCCACCTGGGTGACTGAGTCAGTTGAGCTTCTGACTCTTGATTTTGGCTCAGATCATGATCTTATGGTTCATGAGTTTGAGCCCTGCACTGTCAGCGTGGAACCTACTTGGGATTCTCTCTCTCTTCCTCTCTCTGTCTCTCTCTCTCAGCCCCTTCCACACACATTCTCTCTCTCTCAAAATAAAATAAACTTAAAACAATAATAAATAAGGTCATTGGGATAGGCCCTAAATCCAACGTGACTCCTGTCCTTGTAAGAGGAGGGCAGGACACAGACGCCGGCACACAAGGAAGACCATGTGAGGATACAGGGAGAAGGTGACCATCTACAAACTAAAAAAGGACACCAGTCCTTCTGGCACCTTGATCTCAGACTTTCAAGCCTCCAGAACTGTGAGAAAATACATTTCTATTGTTTAGGACACCAGTCTGTGGTGCTTTGTTATGGCAGCCCTAGAAAACTAATATAGTAGGTCATAAAAGAATATAAAAATCATTGGATGCCATACGTACTGGATGCTGTGATGTAGCACTTAGATCTCCTTTCAAGTCCGATGGCCTTATTCCTCCAGTTGCTGCAAATGCTGTGGGCAAGACAGCCCTCAGCTATCAGCTTGTTTTAGGAATGTGCCTTGGATTGAGTTGCCTTGTCCGAGGACATGACCCTTTCCCCAGGGTAGTCTGCATCCAAGACTTGTTGACGTGTGTGTTTTAAGGCTTGGTCACTTTGCCCTACTTGGTTCACCTCTGAAAGGTCCTCTGGGTTCAGAACTTCTCTTGGGGTTGAATGAAGGGCTGAATTAGAGGCTTCTTTTCAGTCTTGCTCCCTTTCCATCCCTTCCCTTCCATATGGATTGATCCCAAGACTGCTTCTTAATACATTCCCGTATGCTAACCTTTGTCTCAGGGTCTTCTTCTTGAAGAATTCAACCTGTGACATCATAATAAAGAAATTGGACTTTCTCCTGAAAGCATTGGGGAGTTATTGAGGCATTACATTTGGATTTGTAGTGTGGCTGGTTTGAAGGCTAAAGTAATGAGGGTCAAACGGATGCAGGTAGACCAGTTAGACAGATAGAAGCTTCTCCTGGAAGTGGGGAGGCTCAAAGCCATTCCAGTATATGGATTGCATTGTCCTGGCTTGACTGGCATTTATTTCTTGCTCAGAACTTTGAAGGAAGCTCAAGTCTGGTCTGTTTTCCAAGATGTGAGAGTCAATCGAGATGGGCTTAATGTTTTGGCATGTCCTCAGGGATGTAGAGATGAATCGGAGGATAAGATACGCACGTTCTCCTTACAAGCTGCAAGGGTCTCATGAGCTCAGTCTGACTGGACGTAAGCTCTCACACACCAGCACTAGCTACCTGTGGCTCTTGCCTCACACCATGCCACGACCTGACCCCGAACAGTTGCTAATGCAGTTTCTTCTGACTGAACTAGATTCGCTCTTGCTCCGTGACCTTTATTTACTTTATTCATCACTAAAGTCTCTGTTCTGCATCTATTCTGAAAGGAACCTTTACTGATGACTCCCTTAGGCTGGGTTAGGTATCTTTTTACTGTATTTTTCTAATATTTCTTTTTATTCAACCACTAGATAGTCAACTCCAGGACAATAGAAACTATGTCTTCTTAGGGATTTGGAGCAAAAGAAGCCCTGCACTCTTCTTCCCAAAATTTGACCATTAAAAATATATACACAAGGTACTGATTGCTGAATGGGGATCCCCTTATGTACTTCAATAGCGGTTGTACCACACCCAGTAGTCATCAAACCTAGAGACTCTAGTAAACTATGTAGGTGCTTGTGGCTTAAACCTGGGGCCAAGTGGTATCTCCTATGTGCTACCCTATGTTTAAACTTGAGGACCTGAAAAGTTGAACAAATCCCAAGAAAAAAAAGCATGACTTATAGACTCCAAACTCTCAACTTTGTGAACTAGAACTATATGCCTGCCTGCATCAACCATAAAAGTTAAGAGTAGGGTGAAGGAGAGAGAGAGAGGGAAAATGGTGAGTCTGTCCCCTGAGAGGGGTCCTGCCCTGCTGGGTTCACAACAGAGTGGTGGGGAGGAGAAGGAGAATGTATGGCACTAGAGCCTGGATGGCAAAGGGAAATGAAAGAAGGGTTGCCTGCCTTTGGGACAGTATCCCTGCCCACTAGGCACATGCAGCTCATTGAATCCAAGCTGGCCAATTGGATTAGACATTCTCCTTGCGCAGGAAGGGAGGAGTGAGAAGGTAGGAGGACCAGAGTTCCCTCTAAGGCATTTCCCTACGTGAGGAAGGTGGATGGAAATGTAGCCTTTACGAGGTGAAGTGGAAACATGGGGGAAAGTATACATAAGACTTTCATCCAAGCATCTTGACCTTTGTGTCCCCAGAAACCAGTACGAGCGTGGCCCAAAGTAGATACCTGTTAATGCTTATGGACAGAATGGGAGAATGCCTAAGAAGTGACAGTTGCTGACAGATTTGTGGCTATGCATCTTTCCCCATTTCTCTAAGCCCCTAATTGATGTCCTTGGCCTGAGTGGCATTTTAAATGTAGCTCATTCTTAACTTTGCAGGCTTGTCTCTGAGTTCCCCCTCAGAATCTCTTGCAACCTCATCTTTAGTCACATATGTCATGAAGATGTTTGTTACTTAAAATGGGTTCCTGCCATGTGGGCAATTGGAAATGGCCAGAAATGGGAACTAGAAGCCTGACCCTGCTGCTATCACAGGCAGTTAGGAGCTCCTTGTCAGTGTGATGGAGGGAACTCTCTTTGGGGCCAAGAAGTTCTTGTTATCTGACAAGGATTGACACAGTAGAGAAGGTGAATATAGGGAATAGATGGAAATCAGTGGTAGGTGGGTGCAGAGGCATGGCTGCCTATGTTCCATCCACTTATGGCAGAATGGAAACAGAATGAATCTCCTGAGTAAGGACTGGGAAGAGACTGACCAGGGATTATGGCCCCCTAAAAGCAGCTGAGGATTCAGGACCAAACTCTAGTCTCAGTTGAGACCTAGAAGTGCTGGACAGGGAAGTGGGGGCAGTGCCCCACATGCTCCTGACACGGGAGGAGTTGACCCATGCACACAGTGATTAGGAGGGGGCTGTTGGCAGGCAGTGTCCCTTCTTGGAATCCACATTATGTGGCCAGTTCACATGTTGGTTACTCTGAGTTGGTTACTTGGGTGTGAAGCATGTGCTGGTTCTACACCTTGGCGGAGCTAGACTAGCTCTTTACTATACTGTGGTAGGTGCTATCATGTGCTTCTGAAGTTCCCTTCATTGAGGGTTTACTTCCCAGGGTGCTGGAGGACTGTTGGCAGACAACCTTGACATCTGTCCCCTCTTTTGGTGCAGAAAGCCACCCACCTAAGATTGATCCCCCTCTGTCAGGTGGCCAATCTAATTAAATAGTTGATGTGGAATTGTAAAGTATTTTAGCTCCACTAGAAACAATTCTGAAGGATCAATTCTAACTCTAGAGCTTTCTGCAAGGTTAGTCAAAACTACCACTGGGTTTGCAGTACGACTGAATGTCTCGCTCTGCTACTGACCTCGGTTCTCATCCCTTCCCCAGGTTTTGATCTGCAGGGCACTCCTAATAAATATCTGACATGCTCAACATCTCAACACTTTATTCCTGGGCAATTAGGCCTGTGACTCTTCCCTCTGTATTGTTCTCTCTGATCTGGTTTGGGAAGAGTCAGGAGTGAGTTTAGGCTGAGCACAAAAGGGCAGGTGTGGGAGTGGTAGGAGAAAAGGGCCCAGGTTTATACAACATTGGATCTAGAGACCCTCAACAGAATGTATTGAAGGCCTGGTTGATGGTGCCAGTGACATCTTATACTGGTAATGTTCACAAGAGATGCTCTTATGTGGAAAAGGGCGATGGTGGTTACCCAGAAGCAGATGGCTGATGTTATCTGGACAGAGAGAACTGGGGGACCCTGGGCTTGATCTCAGGAAACAATAAGATTGCCCATGAGTTAACAGATATTTTTAGAATGCTTCTTTGATGAAGTTTGGAAAGTTATACAACTGATTCTGAAAATTGAAAATGTAATTGTCATGGTTATACCCATTATGGAGCCTCAAATGTGCCAGTGTGGATTTGAGTCAAAGAGCCCCTGGAAAGGAGGGAGGCAGACCGGAGAAAATTCTATGAGTCCTACTTGAAGGACTCATTGCCTGGCTCTGTCTTGGCTAAATTCTTTTCCTCTGAGTTCACGAATCTGTGTAATGGAAAGAAAAATCCCTATTTCTCATATTTGTCATGGAAACTGAAAAAAAAAATCTCCCTTCTCCTGCCTCTATCCCACACAGCCTCTGGAAAGTTATATTCCTTATGTATTAATTTCTTAAAAAAATTTTTTTTTTCAACGTTTATTTATTTTTGGGACAGAGAGAGACAGAGCATGAACGGGCGAGGGGCAGAGAGAGAGGGAGACACAGAAACGGAAACAGGCTCCAGGCTCCGAGCCATCAGCCCAGAGCCCGACGCGGGGCTCGAACTCACGGACCGCGAGATCGTGACCTGGCTGAAGTCGGACGCTTAACCAACTGCGCCACCCAGGCGCCCCCTTATGTATTAATTTCTTATGAATAAGTAATTCTTTGAGCATGTCCTTTTTGCCACGTACTCTGCTGAGAAGTGGAAAAATAGAAAACAGAAAAACATGGGCCAACCCTTGAATAGCTCTCAGTTTCCTGTGGGGGGCAGACCCAGAAATGGTTTATGATTAGGTAACTGAAGAATGTGTGTGGAAGGCTTAGGCGCACAGCCACCCCTTCCCCATGAAGGTCCCAGTAAGGGGTGTGCATAGCATACATACAAGGGAAGCAAACAAAAGGCCCCAGATAACACAGTTATGTTCACTGGGCAGAGAAGACCTAGGAAGGCAGACTGAGCCCTATTGAGTTCCCCCATTTCCTCACATACCAAGGATTCACATAAAAGCAAGTCTGGAAGTCTCCATTGTCCCAGGGTCTCCCATGCCCAAAGCCAAGTTCTCAGATTTCTCCCTCTCTGGACACAAGGTGCATAGAGAGAATTACAAACCAGTTATGGCTGCCAGAAGTTGAAGAAAGCAGAGCCTTGGGACAGGCGACTGAAATCCTGGGTAGGTCCCAGGTCATTAAGGACCACAGTGATATCTGTAGTTTCTTACTTGTCCTGAGAACGAGTGGTCTGAACTTGCACATTCATCAAAATGACCAGGGGAGCTTTAAAAGAGGTGGCTCCATGGTCTAGTGTCTGGACAGTGGTTCTCAGTTGGGTAGGGGGCAGTAAGAAATGGTTGGCAGGGCCACAGGAGAGTCAGGGCTCTGGGCTTTTCAATTCTAGTGTGCAGACTCCGGAGAATGTTGGGTTTGGATGTCACACACTAGCCTGCCGAGTCCGTTGGAATCAGGTAGACTAAGGTTGCTGGTGATGGAGACTCCTTGAAGCCAAGTAGGAATACAGACTTTTCATGAGAGGCCAGCATCATTCCCAAGTCTTTACATTGCCTTGGCTCTGGGGGTACTAGGCCAAACGAGAAGAACATTCAAATTTTTAAACAGACCTAGTAATGAGGAATCACTTCCTCCAGAAATCACTGGTCCCATTCTGGGGTCATTCTGACTGTTAGAAAGTCGTTCCCCATCCCATGCCTTCCACTCATTGGTTCCTGTTCTATCCCTTAGCATTGGTGGAATGAGCCAGAATCTGTGATGCTTGAGGCCTATTTTAGCTGAAATTAGTAATCAATAAAATCTACGGTCAATAGGCACAAGGCAAAATAAATAGTCACATGAAGGTGACCAATCCTAATTTAATGAGAGTGATCCATCACTTCAAGCAAAGTGCCATTGGCCCCAGATATTGGAATCAGATCCTTCAACAGAGGGATGCGGTTGCCTGGGGAGGGGGAGAATGGGAATGAATGTGGGACTTCAGCTTAGTTCTTCTGCTGCCCCTGCACATGAAAATTGGGCCACTCAGCAGCGAAGCTGTCACTGAGCAACATTTATAGGTTATACTTGTGTGGAAAAATGATTGACAAAAATATATTTAATGTCTAAAAACACAAGCACTGATTATTCCGTGAAGAAAGTATTAGGAAGCTCATTAAGAACTATGTTTTTGTGCCTCTATTGGCCTAAGCATCACAATTAGCATCCACACCCACCCAAAATGCAGATACAGTTGTAGAATGAATTTTGAAAATTGGGTCCCTCAAGCTTTCTGGTTCCCATGCCAACTGTGTATGTTTGGTGTCACTTGGATCTTGATTGCATGAAAAATACTTCTTGTTCTAGCACTTCCATCACTTCCTGAGACATGTGGCTGACACTTTGTACTTTATATGTGAAAAATAAGGCTGTATTGTTTCAGCCACTTTTGCGGGGCGTTTTGTCACTTACGGCAGAGAGCATCCGTGCCTTTCCAGGCAGTTCCTCCTGCCTTTTGTGGGACCTTCTTCTCGGCAGATCTTTCCTTTCTTGTTCAAGGTCTCAGCCTGAGAGCCCACTTAAACTCTTTGTCATCCCACCTCCTCCCAAGCCACCACACCTCCCCTTTTCCCCCAAACTTGTCAAGTTGACCGGCATGCTTGTGTCCCTGACTTCCTAATACCTTGTCCTCTCTTCTTGTGGAATGGGACTCCCATCCCACCACTGGAACCTCTCTTGAAAGTAATTAGAAATGTCCAAGTTGCCAAGCCCCGTGAACCCATTTCAGCCCCCCTAACCTGGGGCCCTTCACTTTCCCTCTGTCCCCCAAGCTTTCTCCTCTGCGGTACTCATGAACGCTTCCGATGGTGCACCACACCTGAGCTCTGGCTGCCTTGCTCCTTCACTAACTTAAAAGTGCATTCCCTCCGAGCATCTTTGGTCCTCTTCTTCTCTTTCTCTGCGGCGTTTCCTTGGGTGATCACATCTCTGGGTTTCAAGGAAGACCTCCATGCGGCTGGTCCTGCAATCTCCATGGCGGGCCCTCACCTTTAGAACCAGGGGTCTCACAGTCCACCAAGCATCCTGACCTACACGTCCAGATGCACCTCGACTACAGTATGTTTGAAACGAAACTCTTTGAATTCTCTCATGAGGCTACTTTTGCTAGGGCATGAAACGGCTTTCACCTGGTTTCTGGGGCCAGGTCTATGACATGTATCTCCGTTTTACTACCAAATCCCTTCACCATGCCAGAGCCGTGTTACTGGCCCCACCGTGTCAGAGCAAGGCAGACAGTAGGCTGCCTCCGTGCAGAAATAGAGCTTCACGTGGGGTAGACAGAGCCTGTGGTGACTCCCATGGCCCCGAGGAGTTGGAGCTGCAGGCCACCGGGCAGGGAGAAGAGGTGGAGGGAGAGCTTGCAAACCAGCAAGCTCTGAACCTTGACTTCTTCACTGTATGTGTCCCTTCTCAGAGTGCAGAGTCTATGCAGACAAGGAAGTTTCCTTTGCTTCACTGCTTGTTCTAGGGCACCCAGGACAGTGCCTGATGAGGACACAATAAGCATTTGCAGAATCAGTGTATTGAATTGATAAAATATATTCCCAGCAGATTCAAATATAGAAGTGAATGCCCACAACTTGAACTTTTTGGATGGTTAATTTCTATTTAGTTGAAGGTTTTCTATTTGAGCCCTTTGATCCTGGAAAGTCACTGAAGTAAGTACCAGGAATGAAGGCGAGGCTCATGGCTTCTTCAACGAGGACGTTCCTGAACAGTCTCTGGCCAGATAATAATAGAAAACCCTCCAAATAATGCATGTTGAGTGTGAATACTAACTAGGCGGCCATCATCAGGAACTTTGTTTATAAATCTGAACTTTTTTTTTTTTTTTTTTTTTTAATACAAAGAGAAGGTGAGAAAGCCTTGCAACCTGTAGAGACGCAGGACCAGAGACTTACCCAGCCACATGAGTCACTTGACATCCTGAAATCACTCCTGGCTTGTCTTCCCTTTCCAAAATTGCATCTGTGTCTGTTTTGGAGAAGACGGTTTTTGTGGGAAAAGTGTAAGTCCAGTGGTACATGAGGTACCTCGATGTTGCTCATCCTTGCTGGTGGGGAGCAGTGTTGAGAACACAGGCAGCAGGAAAGGCATTCAATAGCCATGAGCAAGGAGCTGCTGTCCATCTCAGATAGAAATGAGCCCCCTTGGGTTTGGGGCTCTTCGAGAGCTTTCGGAGAACGCTATCTTGTTCTTCCCACTCAGGCCCCAGAGTCTCCATGGAACCAGCCTCACTTGGTGCTTTCTAGTATTCTCTGAAGATTTTCCTTTACTTGTGAAAACACAGGGACTGGCTGAGGTTGCCTGGACCGCCCCCTGCCCCAGCCCCAGGCATGTTCTTAATAGAGGTTTCTAGGTCGCCGTAAGCCCACAGTGACAGGTGACTGCAGAGTAGTTCTGATCTCCCTTCTGATCCTTCTTCACAGGGCAATTGGTAAAACCTTTAGGCAGTTATGGTTCTGGAGGAAAGCTCTTGTCCGGACTGCTCACGTCCTCTTCGTTGTTCAAGCCTCTTTTCATCCCATGATTCTCCTCTTCCCTACGTTCATGTTGGAACATCACTTTTCTTACCTTGGCTAGATTTTCTGTTTGTGATTACACAAACAAAAGAAAAAAAAAAACCCCACCAACAACCAAAACAAACAGAACGTCTATCTTTACTGTGTCCAGTAAACAATTTCAAGGCTATTAGTAGACACCTCAAAAGGCAGTGTTGTACCTACTTCCATGTCTATTTGCCTCACTGATGAATGGGAGTAACTGTCTTCCCACAGTCTTGCTGGCTTTGAATATTAGTATTTTTAATTAGTTTTTGCCAAATTAAAAGATAATCATTACTGGTTCTGTTCTGTTTCTTCTGTTGTCTGAAGGACTGAGCAACTTTTTATATGTTGATTGGTGGTTTGCTTTCCTGCCTTTGGGATTTGTCTTTAACCTCTTTGAATTGATGGCTTTTGTTTTCCTAGACGATTTCATAAGCCTAACTGGCCAACAGTCAGACTCGTGTTTGTGTATTTGTGCTGCGTGGCAACTGCATACTGTTCTCTTCTCATTCAGCATGTACAGAATTCATCCCGCACTGAGAGCTCACCAGGAGTGTGCAGATGGGGTACCGTCTATTATTTCATTCATGCATATGCATGTATTCATATACACATATATCTACATGTATATATTCAATTTAAAGTGTGTGTCAAACTTTAATGGGGAAGATTAGGAGCTATAGCTTTAGCACGAGTATTCTCAAATTGAGCCAGTATGAGAGCTATTTTTACAGTTGCTTTATAAACCCCTGAAAATTAGCCTCCGGATTCAGGATAACAAAATGCACTGGTCTTTAGTGGTAGCCCGTGGTGTCCTTCTAATTGTGTGCTGGAAACCTTCGGTATCTGTGCCCTCAGGCAGCCCACTCCCTGTCCGATGAAAGGGCAAGAACCAGGGCCATGCTGTTTAACTGATGTGCTCTTGCCTGTTTGTTCCAAATCCACAAGGCTGTATATTTCTGTCACTTCCGGAAGCGGTGGGTTTTCTCAGCTAAAAACCGAACAAGTGACAGGCTCTCTTTTCTTACACGGACGTTTGCGTCTATTTCTGGGCAGGGCCGGGGACCCTGAGGGAGCAGCCAGGGCTCCCAGCTACAGGCCTCCTGGAAGTGCTACCTGGGTTTCCTAGGAAGCCAGCGGAGCCAGCGGGCTTACGAGGTGTGTGACTGTGTGACGTGTGGTGGTAACACTGCTGTGCATCTCCTGCTGTGGAGGAGGCGGGACACTGGGGGTGCAGGGAAGCGCAAGTCCTTTTTACGGTAAAGATGCCTTGCTCGCTAAGCCAAGTTTGTGAAGTGCTCACGGGGTTGGGGTTATATGCCATGGGTCTCCTCCTTCCGGCCGACCCTCTCGCCCACCCACTTCCGTCCACTCTCACCCTTCTGCTCGCTGTCTTGCTCTTCCTCTTCCTTCCCTCACTTGTTCTTTTCTCTTGCTGCTCCCTCTTTTGTCTCAGGAAGCAGTGGTGCTGGCTGCCACAGACCAAGCTTACGTGCCTCTGGCTGATGTCTGGCCGCAGGGTCACACACGTCCGTCAGAAGCCCTGTCCCCATTATGGGTTTAGAATTTCTCTCTAGCCAGCACACTTGACTTTCACCATCTGCTCTCTGTTCTACCTCTTTGGGCCTGTCCCTAACTTAATCCGCGGGCATGCCACCCCCCAAGCCCCTCCATCCTAAGATTCTGGCATCCGCCCGCTGGTGAGGGACTTTGTCTCAAGCTGTCCTTCTAGGCGGGACACCTGTCGGTCCTCTCTCTGGCTAGCAGAGCTCGCTGTTGCTCTCTTGTGTTCTGTGCACACCAGCAGGTCCAGCTTATTCACTGGTCCAGATGCTCAAACTCTTGGCTTCTGTCCTATGGGACCCATGCCGGGTCGGCCGCTCCCTTAGCTTTCCCTTCAAGACAAGGAGGTTAGTAACCGTGTACCTTTACAAGGAGGAAGGTGATACCCAGTTGGGGAACATTGACTGAACATACCTTCCTGGGTGTTTACTACATGCCGGTGCTGGGCTAGGGGCTGGGGTGTCTCTCTGAACTGGTCAGACTGTGCCTGGAGTTGGGCTCGGCTCGAGGGCCTGAGCGGAGCGGCCGAGAGGGTGGCCACGTCATGGGAGACACTTATAAGCAGAGGCAGGCAGCTGTTTCCCGTGGCTGTGTTCTAGATGACAGCGCAGGCCTGTTGAGCTGCACGTGCAGTCGGTGCTTGCTGGGCTGGGAAGCGAAAGAGCCATGTCATGAGATAAACGGTGGAAGGACTGGTATCACTCAGCCTGTGAGAAAGAAGGGCTGAGGGCATGTTTTGAAGTACTGGAAGCACTGTCCTATCGATGTGTTTCCTGTGATCCCAAGGGCATGAGCTGGGATAAGGGGGAGGGGCAGCAACGGGGATGTAGATTTCAGTTCCGTATCAGGAAGCTACAGTTATTTGATGGGGAGATGGACCGAGTCTTGGGATGATGAACTCCTTGAGACTAGACATGTCCAAGTGAAAGATACCACGTGACTTCCTGACAGTGATATGTGGCAGAGAATTCTTTTGCAGCCAGAGTGATGCAATCATTACTAATTGGACACCTATTGTATGCAGGGACTGTATCAGGCTCTGTGAATGGAGAGACGGTGAAGCCCTTCTAGAGCCCAAGAAGCTCTAGCAGGTTCCTTAGTCTGGGCATCACTGTTAAATAGAAAAGATATCCATGGTGCCTGTTGTGTAGCTGGGGAAACTGAGGTCAGGAAGGTGAAGAGCCTTTCTCTGGGGACACCCGGCCTTGAATGCCCTTGGTGGCCAGGCCCATGCGAAGGGCTTACTTGCCTCTTCTCCTTCTGTCTACACATCATCCTGGCACGAGGATACAAGCATGAGGGCTTCCATCCAGTATCAACCCCGCCCACCGTCCTCCTGATCTAGTCTCTTCCCGTTATCCCAGTTCACAGACACCAACTGCGGGTGTGTGGGCGTCGAGTGCTGGAGACTCGGAAGCTCAGGACAGGGAGAAAACAAGAGATAAGGGGTAGGTGGAGGCTGATCGGGAAGGAAACAAATGCTTTCTGAGCTGCTGTAGGCCAGGCAGAGCTTTCTGCATGACATCGGATTCGGTATGGACAGGATACGTGAGAGTGAGGTGTTTTCACTGCCGTTTTATAAACGTTAAGACTTTGGCTCAGAGAGGTTAAGTGACTCGGTTACTGTCACACAGGAACGAGCGCTGGGGCCTGGACACTTCTTCACCACCGTTACCACAACCACTGCTGGTCTCACTGTTGCCACCAGTACGGGTGCTACTGCCATTACCACTGTTGTCCTGTTTGCTGCTGCAGTTGCTTCGACTCTGCTAGGCTTACTGCCATGGTTACTAGGCCCACTGCTGTGATTACTGGTATTACCAGTACCTCAGGCTATTTGCTTCTCCGCTTTCCAGTGATAAAGTCTTCAGTTACTGGGTGTGTACTCGTGTAAGATCCTGGACTAAGCCTCTTCCCTTCTATCTTGTTTACTTCTTCACAACAATTCACTGAGATTGAAGATGGCCTTTACCTAAAAGCTAATGGTTTGCCCCGCGTTGTGGGCTAAATACAGGCATCCCTGATCCCCAAGAAAAGAACAGGAGGTGGAAACCGGTGAACTAGGAACTAGCTTCCGTGGGTCATAAAGCACACTCCTGTGTTCATCCTGTTTTTACTGGATTTTCCACTTAGATTGGTCTCTCCAGAATTCAAGTCAGGTGGGATCTCCTCAAAGAAGAAACAGTGCTCCCATCAGGTAGCAGGACTTTGCTGAGTTTTGTGTGCCCGCCCCCTAGGACAGATGCTCGGGGATCCCCTCTCCCTAGTTCTCATGCTGGGAGGGAAATGCTGAGGCCCTCCTCCTACAGATCTGGAAGGATTCCTATAGGCTCCGGAGGCTTGGAGGTTTGTCTGAGGTCCTGCCTCTGCTGGAAGGGGGCTGGTGTGGGATGGGAACCGGGTCCTTCCAGATCTGCATCTCTGGCCCCTCCCATTCCCACATGGGGCTTCTGCCGCAGAATTAAAATGTAAATCAAAAGATAATTGGCTTTGTGTGCACAGTTTAGATAAGATTTACTTTTGAAGAATGACTTTGTGTTCTAACCCAGCAGGCCCAGCTCCGCGCACTTAATAACGGCCGGGGAGCGGGGCCATAAATATTGCAAACGATGCGGCTTGAACGAAACGCCCTATGAACCGTAATAAAACCCCCCGTGATTAATTCCCGAACGCGCTCTGTTCATATTAGACCTGCAGTGGCTTCCCTGATGAGATCAATACAGCGTGGCGGAGTGATCCTAATAGAAGTGTTATAATCTTTTAATCTTCGGGAAAATGCCAAGTTCTCGAATCAGTCACCAGGCCGCCTGCTTTATTTTCTTGGTGCAACCTTGAAGGCGGTTGTTTTCCCTGAAATGAAGATACATTAGAGTCTTTTCAAGGATTTATCAATAATAGGACTGGGTCCCTCTTTGCAGGGCCCACAGCTAAAAGGCACATTTGTATGCGGCGAGCCAGAACTGGCCGCCGTGACCTTTGCTGCCAACTGCTGTTTCCCCAGCAGACAAATGCCTCTGGAGAGTGACTGGTGAGGACAGATATTCACGGGAGGGAGATGGAGAAGCGAGACGGGGAGAGGAATAACACCGCCAGCAAATAACCTAGGGAGGGTTTTAGGAAGCCAGGCATGTCCCCTGTTTAGGACTCTGGTGGCAGAAATGGCCTTCATGGCCCTGAGCAGGCAGCCGTCGCCTTCTCCGCAGGTCTCCCGGGACCAAGCACGGTGGAGCCGGCTGCGAGCCTCCGTGGAAAATGAAATGTCACTGCCCTGTAGGGAGTGTCCAGGCAAGAAGGAAGGAAGACAAGTATCCCTTAGGCTCGTGCCTCTGGGAGGTGCTGGACCTTCAGACCAAAGGGGACAGGGCGGCTTGAGTGGGGGTTGATGTCATCGTGGTGACCGCTCCCCGGGGAGGTGGCCGTAAGTAGGTCACACCGGTCGTGGGTGAAAATGAACCGACGCGTCAGTGACAGTGCCGGGAAGGGTGTCAAGGGTACGGGCGCCACCCTTGCACGTGTCCTGCGTTCTGATGGAGTTGCTGCACAGGACCCACAGACGGCCCCAAAGAAAGGCCGCAGAGCTGCTGGGAAGGAGGAGGAGTCCTCGCTATCTTTCTTCTTCCTCCCCTTAAAGAAGCATACACATCTCCTTGTCGCAGTCTTCGAGGAGCCTTGGGCATCACCCAGTCTCATCCTTATCTTGTGCAGAAAGGGACACCAAGGTCACAGGGATGAAATGACAGAGCAGTGGGGCTCACGACTGGTCATCTAGAGGGCTGCATCTCCTGGGCTTTTGCTGAAGGCTCTACCTCAGCTTGTTCCAAGCTGTCACTGAGGGACCCGGGCTCCTTCTTTTGGGGGCTTCTGAGTCCAGCCAGCAGACAAGTGAAGGGGGGTGTGGAGGACCTTGTGGGGAAATATGAGGACCAAGCAGTATGTATGAGACCTACATGCGTCTTTCCCAATTTCATCGGACTGCGTTCTGGAGCCACATGTGCTGGGAAGTGTCATCCACCTGTGTGCCACAGAAGGAGGGGACATGGAGCTTGTAAGCCACTAGCTTATCATGGCTGCAGCATCCTCATTTATTAAGATAGGTGTACAGACTAACCCCTTATTGGGGCACGGTGGGGGCTATAAGGAAATGAAAGGTGTAAGAGCTTCTGACGAATAATGGGTGATAAATTAATGTCATTCCTACTCCTTTGGTTTTGCCAGTCCCTGCTCTCATGGACTGGAGACTTGAACCCAAGTCTGAGCCTCCCCTCCCCGCTAATTGCAAGGTGCTAGACTCCTGGTGGCTGGGCTGTGTCCTTTGGTGGGATAAAGATGAGATACTTTCTAAATTCTGACCTGGCATTGAAGATGGCCTTGTCTTGTTTGCCCAGCTCACTGGACGCTGTCAGTGAGACTTTCCACCTGCCTGCTGGCCCTTCTCTCCTGTCCCTGCCTCCTTCCATTTACTTCCCTCGTTACCCCGAGGTGGGCCTGTGATTTGAGCCCAACACGTAATACATGGTTCCTTCGCTTCAGCTTTGCCACATCTGGTATATTTCAGGAGCACCCTTGAGCTGTCTGGTGTCCCATGCCCCTAAACAAAATTGATAGCATTGTGAGTGAAGTTGTATAGCTCTTGACTTACTTTACTTATTACTTTGGGACCTTGGGCAAATGACCTTGCCTCTTTGAGCCTCGCTTGAGCTATAGGAAGCCTATAAAAAGAATACCAACACACAGACTGTTAGGGAAAAGTGAAGTCATCGTTGAGTCATGCTTGTGAAATTGATGAGCACAAAGCCCAGTTCAGAGCAGATTAGAGGGAGGGCTTGTCCCAGAAAGTGGCAGCACGTGCCAGTGCTCCTCATGCAGATATCCCTTGTTTCCTCCACCTTGGAGGTCAGGGTGCTGTGTGAAGGAGGTCACAGTGGCAGAATTGATAAGGTAGGATTAGGGAACCATGCCCATAGTCCAGTGTTCTCCAGAGTGGTGCTGAAGGATGCAAGATCCCAGCATCTTCTCCTACCTCTTCCCCCCGGATTCAGCTGGATCATTCACTCCTTCACCACTGTCCAGATTCTAGGGATGCCATAGAGGTCCTGGGCTGAGGATACCTGGGCTGAGCACAGAACTGAGGGGAGCTTTGAGCTTTCCAGGATGCTACTTCTCCAAACCAGTCCTCTGCACCCTACAGAGCTTTTAGCACCAGACAGATGGGCTCTGAATAAACTCATATGAGATAAAGGCAAGCAGGAGGGGGAGAACAGTGGTGGGGCAAAGAGAGAATGTAGATTCTTGCTTTATGATATTACTCCTTTTGTATCTTCAGCCACCTGTTCTTCCTTTATTGGTGTGCTTTAACTTTTATGGCACCATGAATTTAGGATGGCACTCTCAAAGGAGGCCAGAGCTGTGTGGACACAGGAATTCCAGCATGTTTCACATTCCCTGCCATTTAAGTGCTTGTCTACCTTGGTGCCTTGGCTCTGCTGTTCACCAGGCCAGTCATACCTTGCTCATCTACCCTCATTCTACCTTTTTCAAGGTCCTACAGAAATGTCACATTTCTCAGGAATCCTCTGATGGTCCTTGAGTCAGGGGAGACTGCTCCTTTCTTTAAACACAACGTATCTTCCTTTCGTCTACCTTGTGGCAGTTCTTAGATACTCTGGTAGATATGTTAACGCACATATTCTTAGTAATAATGAGAATTATAACGTCAATAGCAGCCACCTTTTACTGACTGATCTGTAGGTGCCAGGAAATTTATGGTTTGTAAATTTCGCGGTTTGTCACGGTTAATCCTCGTAATGACCTTTGGTGGAAGCACCATCACCACCACCATGTCACAGATGAGGAAACTGAGACCTGCAGAGGTTAAGAATTTGTTCAAAGCCCTCAAGCCAGTGATTAGTGGCTCCAAGATTTATTCCAAGCTCTTATGACCTCGAAGTCCATTGGCCACTACAATTTGCCTTCAGTTTTACTACAAAGTTAACTACTTTGGCCATTCCATGGAGGCAGAGCGTACAGAACAGAGGTTGGGCTTTGGAGTAGGAAGGATCCAACTGGACCAGTGTCTTGATTTGAGGATCTTGGACAATCTAGGTGAACTCTGTTCCTCAATGTCTTCTATAAAATATAGAGAACTGTGCGTACCACAGGGTTGGATGTGGCAAGACTTACCTGAGCTCAGGCATGTAAGGCCACTGCAACAGTGTCACATGGGTAACAGTATTAGCTAGTATTTATCAAACATTTGCCCTGTGCCACATGCTTTTCTATGTAATTTATATGGATTAGCTCTTTTAATCCCTCACAAAACCCTGGTGACTGTGGTCAGGATATTAATATCAGACGAAGTATACTTTAACAACAAAAAACATGTTACTAAAATTAAAGAGGAACATTTTTTTGATGAGAAAGTATCAATCCATCAGAAAGCCACAACTGTAAACATGTATGCATCTAACAACAGAGCCCCAAAATACGTGAAGCAAAGGCTGAGAGAATTGAGGGGAGAAACAGACATTTCAAAAATGAAAGTTGTAGATGGCAATATTCCACTAAGGAAAAATCAGGACTATTCAAATTACTAAAATCAGAAATGAAAGAGGGGATATTACTACTGACCCTACAGAAATTTTTAAAAAATGTATCAAGGAATACTATGAACAACTCTATGCCAACAAAGCAGGAAACTGAAGATTTGAAAAATACTGTATATAAATTAGATCTAACATTTATAGAACACTCCATCCAACAACAGAATAGTCTTCTCAAGAATGCATTGATATCCAGGATGTACCATATTATAAACCATAAATGATCTTCAATAGTGTAAAAGGGATTAATATTGTACAAAGTATGGTCTTTGGCCACAATGAAATGAAACTGGAAATTAATTAATAGAAAGCAATTTGGAAAAGTCACAAACATGTAGAAGTTAAACAACAGACTACTAAATAACCAATAGCTCAAAGAAGTCACAGGGGGAATTAGAAAATACTTTGAAATAAATGAAAACGAAGATACACCGTACCAAAACTTATGGGAAACAGCTAAATCAGTGCTTAGAGCAAAATTTATAGCTGTCAGTGCCTATACTTTAAGGGAAAGATCTCAAATTAAAAATTTAACCTTCCATCGTAAAATGCTGAAAAAAGAAAAGGAAACTAAACACAAGCAGAAAGACAGGATTCATAAGGATTAGAGTAGAAATTAATTGAACAGAGAATAGAAAAAACAGTTGAGAAAATCAGTGAAACCAAACATTGGCTTTTCAAAAAGATCAACAAAATTGACAAGTTGATTTAACTAGGCTATCTAAGAAAAAACTACTGAAAATACTAAAATAAAAAATGAATGAAGGGATATTACTATGACCTTATGGAAATATAAAAATAAAGTATAAGGCAATACTATGAACAATTGCATGCCAATAAATTAGATTACTTAGATTAAAAGGAAAATTCTTATAGAGACACAAACTATTAAAACTGACTCAAAAAGAAATAGAAAGGTCTGAATTGACCTTTAAGAGATAAAGAGATTTAATTAGTAATCAAAAACTTTCCCAAAAAGAAAAAGCTCAGTATTAGATGGTAAATCCTTCACTGGTAAATTCTGTCAGACATTTATAGAAGATTAATACCAGTTATTCACAAAATTCTTCAAATATTAGAAGAGGGAACACTTTCCAATTCATTCTGGAGGCCAGTATTACCTGGATAGTGAAACTAAGCAAAGATATTACAGGAAAAGAAAACTATAAACTAGTACCCTTTATGAGTATAGATGCAAAAATCTTTATCAAAATAGTATCATATCAAATCTAACAATATAAAAAGGATTATACACTATGACCAAGTTGGATTTCTCCCAGGGATGCAAGGTTGCTTTAACATCCAAAGTCAATTACCTTAATACACCAGATCAGTAGAATAAGGAACAAAAACCAAACAATCATCTTAAAGGATGCAGAAAAAAGCATTTGATAAAATTCAACACCCTTTCATGATAAAAATACTCAACAAACTAGGAATAGAAGGGAACCTATTCAACCTAATAAAGGGCATTTATAAAAAACCCACAGCTAACATTATACCTAGTGGTAAAAGACTTAATGCTTGCCCACAAGAGCAGAAATAAGACAAGGATGTCTGCTCTTACCATTGTAACATTGTGCTTAAGCAACAGAGTCCATTTAATATAACATCAAAAAGAATAAAATAGTAATAGATTGAACAAAAGAAATGCAAGACTAGTGAAAACTGGAAAACACTGTGGGAAGAAATTACAGACCTAAATAAATGGAAAGACCTCCTGTGTTCAAAGATCAGAAGACCTATTATTTTTAGGCGGCAATACTACTCAAAGTAATCTACAGATTCAGTGCACTTTCTATCAAAATCCCAGCTGACTCCTCTGCAGAAAGTGGCAAATTGATCTAAAGTTCATATGGAAATTCAAGATATACAGAGTAGCCAAATGATCTTAAAAAAAAAAAAAAAAAAAAAGAAAAGTTAAAAGGACTTGTACTTCCTGAGTTCAAATCTTACTACAAAGCTATGGTAATTAAGACCCTGCGGAACTAGCGTAAGAGTGGACATATAGATCAATGGTATAAGAATTAAAATTACAGAAATTGAATTGAAATTCTCACATTTTGGTCACTTGATATATATATATTTTTTTCAACGTTTATTTATTTTTGGGACAGAGAGAGACAGAGCATGAACAGGGGAGGGGCAGAGAGAGAGGGAGACACAGAATCGGAAACAGGCTCCAGGCTCTGAGCCATCAGCCCAGAGCCTGATGCGGGGCTCGAACTCACGGACTGCGAGATCGTGACCTGGCTGAAGTCGGATGCTTAACCGACTGCGCCACCCAGGCGCCCCGGTCACTTGATATTTAAAAGGGATTCCAAGACCGTTCTGTGAGGGAAAGAATAGTCTTTTCAACAAATGGTTCAGGGAAAACTGGACATCCACATGCAAAAGAATGAAGGTGGACACCGCTAGTTTACATATCATATACACAAATGAGCTCCGATTAAGTATGCAAATGTAGGGGCACCTGGGTGGCTCAGTTGGTTAAAGGTCCGGCTTCAGCTCAGGTCATGATCTCATGGTTTGTGAGTTCAGGCCCTGCACCGGGCTCTTTGCTGACAGCTCAGAGCCTACAACCTGCTTCGGATTCTGTGTCTCTATCTCTCTCTGTCCCTTCCCCACTTGTGTTCTCTCTCTCTCTCTCTCTCTCTCTCTCTCAAAAAATAAATAAACATTTAGCAAATTTGTAAAAAGTATGCAAATGTAAGAATAAAAACTAAAATTCTGTGGTGAATACATAGGTACAAATCTTTGTGACCTTGGATTCAGCAATGGCTTCTTAGATATGACACATAAAATACAAGCAACAAAAGAAAAAATATGTGTATGAACTGACATCAAAACAAAAAAGGACTTTATTTGGAATATATAAAATATATTGCAACTCAATAATAAAAAGGCAAACCAATTGAAAATGAGTAAAGGATCTGAATAGAGATTCTCCAAAGAAGGTCTATGTATGGCCAAAAAGTATATGAAAAAAGTACCAAATATCCATCAACAAATGAACATATAAACAAAATGTGACATATCTATTTAATGGAATATATTTGGTAATAAAAGGGAATGAAGTACTAATGTGTGATTCAACATGGTTGAGAGAAACCTGTCACAAAGAACAATGTGTGTGTGTGTGTGTGTGTGTGTGTGTGTGTGTGTATAACATGATTCCACTGATAAGAAATGTTCAGATTAGGGAAATCTATAGTGAAAAAAGTAGATTAATGGTTGCTTAGGACTGGGGGGGATGAGAGGGGGTTGAGTTTCTTTTGGGGGAAATGAAAATACTCTAAAATTGATTGTGGAATGGATGCCCGATATGTTCAAAGCCATTGAACTGTACATTTTAAATAGATGGATTGTAGGGCATCTGAATTACGTCTCAAAAAAGCTGCTAAAGTTCCCTATTAATTTGCCTATTTTGTGGAGGAGCAAACTAAGGTTCCAGAAAGACCAAGAAACCTGTTCATGGTCATGTAGCACTGGTAAGTAGTGGAGCCAGTATCTGTGCAGCATCAGACAGTATTACCCCGAGAAGCCACAGTTCTTGTCGTTGCTGTGAATTCATAGAAATTATTGAGCACCTACTCTGTGAATGCGTGCTTAGACTTCATCTACGAGGTTCTGGTTCAACACAGCAGGAATGGCATCTAGGTATCCACTTCTATCTATCATCTCCTTGCTAGGTGATGCTCGTTCAGCCAGGATGTAGGAACAGTGGTTGTGGCAGGTGTTTAATAAGTGTGTGTTCGCTAACGGGTAAACAATGCACAGTTTAGGGTTCTTCTGGGACGCGTGGTAAATCTTAAAGACCGTGCTTTGATCATCAACCATCCTGGCCAGCAAAACTTGAGTCTTTGCTGGCAGGCTGAGCTGATGTGTCACGGTAGAGAAAGTCTGCTCATGAGCCACGAGCAAGGGACCACATTCCCAGGCCCAGCTCTTTTGATTGCTGGTTGTTTTCCCTTTAGGAAGCCACACCCAGATAGCAGTACCAGTATTAGCTGGTGCTCAGTGGTGAGAGGTATTGATGAAAGTGTTTCAGTGGCAGCTGAATTATTTACAAGAGTCCGCCTTACCCTAACACCCAGCATTAATCAGAGATGGGCCAGAAAATACTCCTTCACATGCCCTGTACCCTGTGATCCTTATTAAGAAAAAAACAAACCCTGAAGTAGAACTTGCATTACCTAATAGCTGTGATGCTATTAAATTACTACTGTAAAACGCAGACGCAAAGCCCCTCAGGGTTTCTCGGATTCAGTAAGTGGTCTACATTAATGGTGTCAGGATGGGATGGGGTTGGAGACACAGGCTGTGGAGTCAGAGGGATAGGTGCACATTTTGTCTTGAGCTTTTAAGAAGTGGTGTGACCACTGGCGAGTCATTAATCCTGAGTTTCAATCACCCTGCTGTCATGAGGGGTATAATAAGAACACCCCTGTCCGTTATTTTGAGAGTATATGAAATAATGAATGGTAAGCCCCCAAGATCGGTGGACCCCACATTTGAAAAATGAAAGCTGTCTTTATGGGGATGACGATAAAACCTTCTGCAGGTCACTGTCACCAATGATGGCCAGTGTCCCTCATCAGTGATCTTGGGCTTCCGAGGGCTTTTCCGAGGGCTGCACACATTTCTTCCCTCATGGGAAGCAGTAGTGTTCTCATTTGTTAGAGAAGGCACATGGAACTCAAAGAGATCAAATCCCTTCTCCAGGCTCCCACAGTGGAGCAGTTGTCAGAACATAGTTGTTCTGACCCTTTCTGCCCTCTTTCCACCTCTACCAGAAAGGGGAAAGGCATCATGAGGGGAGAACAGCTTGGTGTTGGTCAAGGACTTAATTAGCCAGCCTTCCATCCCCGTGAACCATTCTGCTTCCCAGGGCCCTCCATTTGCTGGGTGAGACTTCCCGTCTGAGGGTGAGCCGAGAGGCACCTCGGACGAGTTGCTGGGTAATGGAATTCATAATTCCTTGTGGCTTACTGTGTGGGTGGATGATCCTCCATTAGTCAATGTCATCCCTTCTAGCAGGAAGAAGGTGAGCTGGAAACGCCAGTGCCAGTGCTGCTCTGGATGCCAGCTTTGTGTACAGCATGGCAGCCTTGGTTTCCTTCTGGTTTACTGCCCGGCTCTTGCAGGCCAGGGGCCTGAGTTCTTCACTTCCGTCACCGTGAAGCTCCTGCTGCACTCACTGGTTCGTGTCCCGATTTTTGAACGAGAACAGCTTTTACTCCTGGCCCTGCGATTCAGACTTGGACAGCAGGGCTGTTGCCTGGAAATACCAAATCATCATTACTCATTTTTGCAAAGAATGAAATGTAGCTTCAAGAAGTAACTTGTGCAAGGTCACACGGTTAGTGAGAGGCAGGACTTGGGCACAGTCTGTACCTCTAGCCCCCGTGCCGCATGGCCTTTGGGAGGAGGGATAATAGGGGCTTGTTTGACAAATGTCCGGCACTTCTCCCCTCTGGACTAGCTCTCAGCTCCTCCTGACAATGTAGGGGTGGGTGGTTGGATGCACAGAGAGAGCAAGAGACTCTTTCCCATGTATACTCTGGGTCCTTGGACTTGAAGCCAGAAGTGTGGGTTTCTGTAAGGCACAGAGGAGAAGGGCCCTCTAGGCAGAGGGAACAACTCAGTTTGTTCTAGCTGTTCCAGCGGGATTTCCCCAGCCAGCCAGCGATCTGGTGCCCACTCTGCATGGTCATCCTGGGGGTCAGACCTCAGAGATGAGCAGAGCCCAGTCCCTGTTCCGGAAGATCTCAGATCTCAGACTTAGCAAGTCCTGACTCTCTTTTTCTCACAGTCCCTGCCTTTATTGTTGCCTTGGGCTATCAGCCCTATGAACCTCAGCTCCTGGAATCTTTCCAGCTCCTAAAGGACCTACGAAGATCTTGTGCTGAGGGTCAAGGGAGAGTCTTGACTCTCCCAGTTGGCAGGAATGCAGAAGAGAAGGGGCTGATGGGCCCTGGAAGACATCATGGAGAAGGTGGCGAACGTGAAACGCCCTATAGGGCTATAAGTAGGATGTGATTCTGACTGATGGCTGCCTGTGGACCTGATGAGCGGCAGTTTCTAGACTACGCCAGGGCAGAAAGATGCTTAATGAGTATTAGTAAAATGAACAAATTGGATAGAGAGAATGGCAAGGAAAGGGGAGAAGACTTTGTGAATGAGTGAAAAATCTCAAGAGTGACAGTGAGACTCAGCGTTAGCTGGGCACTTAACTACTGTTATTTCATTTAACCTTCATGTTAACCATGTGTTGGTTTGATAGCTGAAGCAAGTAAAGCCAGAGAGGCTAAGACTTCTTCAAGGTCACACAGCCCCGACATGAGAGAACCAGGATTCGGTCCTTCTATCCAGCACCATCGCCTGTGTTCTTTAGAGATACAAGTTTTCTTCCCTGTCCACCGTGACTCAGGGGAAAAGTCAGTTTTCAGTAGTTGTGGCTGTTTGCTGAAAGGAGCAATTCCTTTTTCTCCATCTCCAATTTTCCTCCAACTAATTGCAAATTAGTGGTAATCTTCAATTGAAAAGAGGGATCCTGCATGCCATCCATTTGTGCTTACCCAGCAAGGCCCTGGGCCAGTGACAGCTCTGTTGCCATGGCAACCCTGCATCAAGGCCTTCCCTGGATCCCAGGCAGCAGCTGCTCTGGACTCTGGAGGTGGGGCCGCTTACCCTCTGGGTTAGCCTATTTCTTTGCTTGACGATTCCCAGCACAGGCCCAGAATTTCAGTGCATAACAAGACTGTCCTTTTCCTACTGGTCACTTAGATCCCCTCTATGTTGAGGAGTTTAGAATTAATAATAATAATTAAAAGAAGGAAAGAAGAAAAAGGCCTGAACGCGTATGTCAACTGCATACTGGAGACAAATGGCCTTTTCTCCCCTCACACATGGGGAAATCATTATGCTTTTCAATTCTGTTTTTGTGGTTGGTACAAGAGGCTCCCCTGCTCCAGACCCTGTGGGTGCAGGAAGTCCTGCCTTCAGCAGAACATGGAAGGCCTGAGCCATGGAAGATGTGCGGTGGGAGAATGTCCACTGGTCCCACTGCGGCCCCGAGGCATATCCCTAGCAGGGAGCCCCGGACCCAGAAGAAGGAAGATCTTGGCAGAGTACTGTTCTCTTTATTGTGTGTGTGTTCTCGATCCATAACAAGCATTTGCCCATTACGTGGTACCACGCTGGGAGGATAGAACAATGGAGTCCTAGCCCCCCCTGGTAAGTAGCTGTTGGGTCTTGAGGGAGAGCAGGCGCCAGCGGGGTGCCATAAACGCTGTGAACACAGGGGTAGGAGCAGAGTCAGCAGCACTGGGCGTGTTTGCAGACATCGGGACATGAGCTGGGTCTTGAGAGGAATTAGCAAACTGCTAGAGAGATGACGTAGGACGAAACGTCCTAGGCAGAGGGAGGTGCAGATGTGGAAGCGTGAATGGAGCGGAGACAGGGCTTCATGCACGTTGCCAACCCCCAGGGGCAAGTGGTGCTAGGACACAGGTGGCTGGGGGTCTGGTTTGGAGGGTAGAGAATAATACAGATCAAATCATTTTTTTCAAATTACAATGAGAATACGTTGAGCGTTCAAGATCCTGGGCTTGGCAAAGAATGGGGGTCAGGCCTCTGTGAGACCTTTTCATTGCTCAAATAATGATGGAGGACACGAACTGATTTCCACATCACCTTATCCCAGTGTGGCCAAGGCACCCACCCAGGAGGGAGGACTTCTTGGTTCCTGGGCTGCACCCTGCCTCGGCTCCCGGGGAGATGGGGCAGCAGCTAACAGGTGGAGACATTTGCAGGGAGTCCACGTGCTGGGCCTCTTTCGTGGGGGCTAAGAAAGCATTTGTACTTATCGGTGTCTCCCTTCACCTTCTGCCGATGTGATGTGCATGGAGCCTGGACCACGGAGCAGAAGGTGGGGTGCTGACAAGGTAGCATGAGCGACGGAGGGCCCCCAAGGCCCAGATCAGGCCCACAGGAGGGACAGGCAGCGGGGCTGAGTAGCTGTGACTCCAGGTCTGTGACTCAGGTAGCCCCTCCTGTGCCCCCAGCATGCCTCCACCCCGTGCCCTAGAGTGTCACCCCTGTGGCCTCTGGCCATCCCATCTCCTGCTCTGCCCCACCCTTCTCAGCTCTGTGTCCTTTACAAACTTAGTACCAATTGAGGATAAACTTCACACTCACTGAAATGCAATGCTGTTATTTTTGACAACTGTATCATCACATAGCCCAAACCCCAATAAGATATACGTTTCTCTCCATCCCTTTCCATTCAGTCCATGTTCCCCACTGGCTCCCACTGTTCTGATGATGTTTGCTCTGCTTGTGAACCTCTTATAATTGAGTCACCCACTATGTCTCTTTGGGGTCTCACCCTTTGGTTTTGTTACCGTCTCCTATCCTTTGTTCCCCCTTTGCCCTGGAGGAAGCAGGGAGGCCCCCCAGGATTGTTTTCCAATTCCTAGAGGTTTCCTTGGGATCTGTCTTGCCCAGTGGGAGCATGTCACTTCTCTAAGGTTCCCCCTTACATCAACATCCTGCCTGACCCAGGTCAGAGGGCTACTGGATGCGACAGGTCAGAGACTGCAGGGCCTGAGCCCGAATGGCTCAGGCTCTGGACCTACCTCATCGCTGTCACCTCTCTGTGCCCTGCCCCCCTTCACCCCCTGTATAAAGGGAATCACAAGTTGTGCCTCCTTCTAGGAGCTATAGTGAAATGATGCTTGCAAAATCCCTGGCAGGGTGGCTGGCACTTAGCAAGTTCTTGGCCTTCATTGTAGTGTAACAGGCAGAGAGAACGTAGAGGTGAGCCCTGGAGTAAGAAATCTCACCTGGAGATGAGAGCACGTGAGCTGCCCTCTCCCCTTTTGCAAGGACAACAGTCATTCTAGCTAAAGTCTGCTGGGGATTAATATGTGTCAGACACATTTTTATCAATGTTTGTTTATTTTTGAGAGAGAGAGAGAGGGAGACACAGAATCGGAAACAGGCTCCAGGGTCTGAGCTATCAGCACAGAGCCCAACGCAGGGCTCGAACTCACAGACTGTGAGATCATGACCTGAGCCAAAGTTGGATGCTCACTTGACTGAGCCACCCAGGTGACCCTGTGTCAGGGGCATTAAAAAAAAATTTTTTTTTAATGTTTATTGATTTTTGAAGGAGAGAGAGACAGAGTGTGAGTGGGGGCGGCGGGCAGAGAGAGGGAGACAGAATCTGAAGCAGGATCCAGGCTCTGAGCTGTCAGCACAGAGCTCGACGCGGGGCTCAAACCCACAAACCGCGAGATCATGACCTGAGCCGAAGTCGGACGCTCAACCGACTGAGTCACCCAGGGGCCCCTGTGTCAGGCGCATTTTTAAGTACTTTGTGTAAGTATTTTAAATCCTGGCTAGGGTTCTATCTCAGGAGGTTTGCCTCACAAACTTGACTTTTTACCACTGGGCTCCGCTGGGAGACATTTCCTTTAAAGCACCCCCACATCTGGGTAGTTTGAAATAGGGTATGGGTTACCCAGGACCTGGATCAACTAATCAAAGCCTAGGTTCTCTACTCCCAAATACTCTTAAAAAATCAGAGGTCTGAAGTTGATTCTTTTAGTAACGAAGGAGAAAAAAAAAGATGTCAGTGCTGAGATTTGTAGTCAAGCAATCAGTTGGAACAAATCTTTCTTCACAAATGGGCTGTATACTTAAGGAAAAGAAAAGTGCACACATCGAACGGTCACATTTAGGATTAATCAGAGACAGAGTGCTTTCTGAGTGTGGCATTCAGGGCACTTGTCTTGCATTGGCATTTGTTTTAATAGGATCAAGTTTTGCTAAAAGCAGACAGCAATGGCAGCCGGTGAAATGTTAGATGAGACCATCATTTTCCTGAATATTCCCGTTCACCGTGTAGGATGACATCTGAATGCATGGCTGGAGGGAGAAACAGGCAGGTGGCACTTGTGTGTTTCCTGTCTGTCTCCCATTTGACGAGCTGCCTAGGGGAGGTTGGCAGGTGCTGGCTCTTTCCTGCTCCCTGAATGGGGAGATCCTTCCCCGGGCTGGGTAACCATTTTCTCCCAGGGCTCTGGGAGTCATTTGTCCTCACAGGTTCCTCCCAAATTCGTTAGTCTATAATCAAAGGTCTTTGTCACTTATTTCTCTTTCTCTGGGATTCACCTCCTGAAATCTCAATTATTTTGTAGTTCAGTGGGGATAGCGATAGCGAACTCAACAGAATTACCATAAGGAGTGAATGATGTGTCTCAGGCACAACCCCAGGTCATGTCAGTCTCCTCTCCTTTAACGGTTCTGTCTGTGTGATGCAAGAGAGAAGTTTCCTTCATTTTTCCCCTTGCTTAAGCCCCAACACCTGTCTCCGAGGGGCTTGGAAGAGGTACTAGTAACCTGGTAGCTTTTCCCAGTTTCCTGTTTTTCTGCTAGTCCTCTAACTTCCCGAGGAGTAAATTTGTTACATCATCATAATAAAATGCCTAAGGAATAAACTTCCAACAGTAATGTTGCTGGTTATTATGATAAACATGTCATAGCCACCATTTATTTCATATCTGCCAAGAGCCAGGTACTGTGTCATCACTAGATTTCTGGATTATAGAAGATAATTATGAAGTACTTATCAAGTGAATGGATGAAGTGATCGTGTTCACAACTGCTGTGCAAGGAAGCCCACCGTCACCTACCCATCTCACAGATGAGGAAGTAAAGGCTCATAAAAGTTCACTGACTTCTAAGTGAAGAATATCACAGGGTTAGCATTCAGGATCTGGCACATATATGTCTGGATCCCTTAAGGGGTCCTGACAGGCCACAAAGCCCCCAGCCCCCCATCGCCTGGAAAAGGTATGCTCTTGAAAGGATTTGCCTTGACTTATAATTGATCTGCAGATCCCAACCTGCGGGACTGATCTGAATTTATGATGCACATTCAGGTCTTTTGTGACTTGTGCCCCTGGAATTTCATTAGGCCAGGCTGTAATTGTTGTGGTAAATGTTTACACATCTATAAATTATTATTAGGCAAGTGGGGCAAGGTCAACTTTTATCTTTTAAGGTGCTTGGAACAGGCTCGGGAGATTTCCCAGCAGACAGAGGGACTGGGATCTGATTAGTTATGGTCTGTGTTGGTGTCATATTGACAACATATTTCTTGCTGTTAATTTTGAAGCCCCGAATGGGTCATCTTTCCTGGGCATGAAAAATTATCACCCTTTTACCAGTTGTTTTGCAAGTGATTCAGTTTTAAATCACTAATGACTATTGATAGCTGATCTCTTTACCCACAGAACAGAGACTAAGATGCCTTTGGGGTTTCAGGATGAACCTTACTTTTCTACGTTTTCTGCTGTCTGTTTAGGCAAATGCCTTTTATTTCCAACTCATTTACATTTTTGGCATCAGATACTCAATGTAAAAAAAAAATTGTGGTAATAACATCAAAGAAACATTTATAAATGGGAAATAATGAATTAACATGACGAGATACCCACTGTGCCTCAGGCACATTCACATGTTTGCCATCAAATGCAACAACCACATGAGGTGGGTATTTTCTGGTTGTTGACTCGGAGATTCAGGTTCAAGTTACTCTGCTGAGGTCCCATGGCTAGAATCACATGAAGGAAAGTCCATGTGGCTACAAACCTAGTTCTTTCCTCTACACATGTACCAAGAGTCCTCTAGCCAGGTTCTAGAACTAAGTTGAAAGATAAAAAACAAAAAAGCAAAAAACCTAGTATTTCTATTGAGTTTTAGGTTATACAGCACGCTGGGTACTCACAAAATTGCCAGAAGGAGAAAACCTCACCCTTATGACAACATTCCTTAGCTCTTGGGACGTAGGAAAGAGTGAGCTTTGTGACCTCTGGAAATACTCAAGGATTTTCTTCCCAGTATTAACCTCCACACATTGTCTTTTTTTCCAGTCTGCCATTTTATTTTCACTCCTAATATGAAACTTCCTGTGGGTAGAGTACTGTGTCCTTTTCATGTCTGAAGCCCTAACAGATAACGTAACATCTGACATATAGTAGGTGCCTAACAAAATCTACCGAAGCGCTACATGAATGCAAAAATGCCTATCCCCACCCTAAGGAATATTATAAATATAGCCATTGCCAGAATGCAGTGAATAAGTATAAGCTTTTCCCTCCTAAAACACTAAGGCAAGCTCTTTTCACTACTCTGCCTGCTTCCTGGGGCCTCTGCCGTAGTAAGGAGAGAATATCAAGGTTGGGTACATCATTTTTTTTTTTTTAAGATCTTATTTTATTTTTTGAGAGACAGAGAGAGACAGGGTATGAGCAAGGGAGGAGGGGCAGAGAGAGGGGGAGACACAGAATCCAAAGCAGGCTCCAGGCTCTGAGCTGTCAGCACAGAGCCCAATGCAAGGATTGAGCCCATGAACACAAGATCATGACCTGAGCTGGTTGGATGCTCAACCAGCTGAGCCACCCAGGCACCCCCAAGGTTGGGCACATCATTCTGACCTCTTCTGGCCCACCCCGTTTTTGTCCACGTTCTCCCTTAAAGTAAAGCCTTTTATAATTCAAAATTTATAAAGCCTTTTATAATTCAAAATGCAAGGATTCCATCAGCAACTGAACACTACTCAAGTTCAACCCCCAGTCACTGATGACCCACGCTGTATGCCAGGACTTTTTGCATTTAGTCACCCAGCAAAGGAATTTTATTCAATCCAGCTCCTTTGTCAGGCGTGAATGAATGGCCTGGAATCAGCCCTTAAGAAAGGCAGTGGGTAGGGTCTTGGATTGGTGAAGGCCAAGGAGATGTTGCAAGAGTGTTAAATGTGCAATGCCCTCTTATATAACTTTTAGAATGAGCCAGGATCCTCACCTTTAAGGAAAATGAAACCTCACTGTGTTTGTAAGAACTAACAACACCAAATTGTTTATAAAGGCTTTTCTTGGCCCCTCTTTTGTTTGTGGTATTTAGGAATAACCCATTTGAATAAGGAAAGGTCCTAAATAGGACCCATCTAGGATACCTTGCTTTGATTGCAAACCAAGGTCACCAGCATCTTGACTTCAAATGTCCAAGCAGTCTGCCTCCTTCAGCAATATCTAGAGGGGTTATTTATTTATTTATTTATTTATAAACAAATTTTAACTTTTTTATTTATTTTTGAGAGAGAGAGAATGAATGGGGGAGGAACAGAGAGAGAGGGAACACAGAATCTGAAGCAGGCTTCAGGCTCTGAGCTGTCAGCACAGAGCCTGATGCGGGACTCGAACACACAAACCGTGAGATCATGACCTGAGCCGAAGTCTGACACTTAATCGACTGAGCCACCCAGGTGCCCCTAGAGGAGTTTATTAATTAGAATCTTCTAAAAGAAATACAGATGTCAGTTGAATACATTCAATTCACTTATGAAATGTACCCTAAATTAACTTAAACATATCTCTAGGTCTGTCTGATCAGGTCACTACACACAGCCTGAATGTGGGTCTGGATTCACGAGAAATCCCTTCTCTTCGGACCCTGGGTCATGTTACACAAGGTAACAATGAAAATGTCCACGTCTCAAGATCATCCACATCCTTATCTCATCACATGGTTCTTTGTTGTCTGTTGGCCCCCGACTGTATCCTACAACTAATGGCAAGAAATAGTTGGAAAGGTAGAACAAAAAGCAAAATGGGGTTTACATTTTATCTGTGAGGTTCAGGTACCCAGTTTCTCCTTAGTATCATCACTGTTTGAAAACCCAAGTGTGCCATCATCTATGGGGTAAGCCAGTTCTTTTTTCTTGGCTTCAGTATCCCCACCCATGTCACAATGTGCTCCATTCTTCAACTCCCTCCCATGGCCTTAGAGCCCTCGTCTCTAAAGTGTAGGTGTAGAAGTTCCCTGAACATCCTCTGAGTTCTTAAATGCCACACCATTTTGGAAGATTCAGCCAACGCTGCCTTAGATTATTGAATTCCTTTGAGCGACATCTAGAACATCCCCTCTATGTAGGTTTTACTTTTCTTTTCTTTTCTTTTCTTTTCTTTTCTTTTCTTTTCTTTTCTTTTCTTTTCTTTTCTTTTTTTACTTTACTTTACTTTACTTTACTTTACTTTACTTTACTTTACTTTACTTTA
>NW_024412421.1:17849512-17904411 GCF_014898765.1 Herpailurus yagouaroundi | reverse complement strand
TACTTTACTTTACTTTACTTTACTTTACTTTACTTTACTTTACTTTATTTTATTTTATTTTTTTATGTATGCTCCAGGCCCAGCGTGGGGCTTGAACTCATGACCTCAAGATCAAGAGTCGTGTGCTCTACTGACTGAGCCAGCTAGGTGCTCCCCGCCTCCCCATATAGGTTTTAAAACATGGACGAAAGTTCTTTAACATTTCTCCCATCCAGAGATGGGGTCTTTGTCCTTGACCCTTGAACCTAGATGAGTTTGTGACTCCTTCAACCAGTAAACATGGCAGAAGTGATGCTATGCGACTTTTGAAACTAGATCATAATGGCCGTATAGCTTCCCTTTTCTTTTCTCGAACACCAGATCTGGGAGCTCTGGCACCGCCATGCTGGAAATGCCGTCAACCCAGTAGACCATCCCAGCTGAGCCTAGCCTTCTGATCCTCCCTGTTAAGGTGCAGACATGTGAACACAGAAGCCTCAGATGATTCTGAGTCATTCCTTGCAATCTGAGTCTTCCAGCGGAAGTTGCAGACCTTGTGGCACAGAGATAAGCCTTCCCCTCTGTGCCCTGCCTGAACTCCTTCCTACCCCCTGCCCAGAACCTTAGTTTTGCTACTAAGTTTGGGGATGACTTATGACACAGCAGTAGAGAAACAGACACCCTCAGAATGACACCTGGCTGGCCTTTTGAGATGAAGCTTTCTTTCAAGGGTTGTTGGTAGAGCCCGGCCTCTAATCTGCCCGTGTGTCTGTATCAAAGTGCATAGGGAGCCTGTGCCTTTCCTTCCCTGGAAGGGTTAGTGTCTGAAGAGATCCAACAAGTCACTAATTAAAAATGGAGTACTCTTCCTTCTTTTGCTGACACCTTCTCTTCTCTGCCGTTTTTCTCCTTGTGCATAAATTCACCCAGGCCCCTGTGCACGTGGTGCTCAGCAGATCACAGTAGTGTCTGTACAGGAGGTCCCTTCAAGCAGAGACCCTCCTTGCCCATCCTGTCAAAACTGTGTTCATCATGAACAAAGGCTGGGCTTTCCATCAGCTTTCATTCATGATGGACATGGTTGTGTCCATCACAACTGTGATGGGTGGGGGGAGGGGGGGCGCTGGAAATGACGAGAGGCAACACACACTGTGTTATACTACACTCGAGGTGCTGTAGAAAGTGCTTCACCTCACTGACTTGCCACAGCCCACCTGTGAAAGAGGCAGGTGCTGCTGTGTTCCCATTTAACAGATGTGGAAGGGGAGGCTTAGAATATCGAGTGCCTGCTATCTGCTACAGAGGGTGTATCTGGATGTTTAATTTTGAACAAAGTGTGCAAGGCTGTGAAGAAGAACCATTCAGACTGGGGTTGCAGGAGGTGAATCCATAGGAGATGGACCCTCCCCTTAGTCCAAACTGGGAGAAACAGGCTAGACACAGACCTCTCAGAGTCATCCAGGTGTCGCTTTCAACTCACATAGGTCTCCTACTTGGCCCCTCTGCTATCCTGCTTTTCAGAAAGACTCCGACTGGGAGTCTGTCTCCAGCAGTGAGGAATGAGACCTTGAGCAGCCCTTGCCATCTGGACCTTAGTTTCCCTGTCTGTCACTGCTGGGTATAAATTTCTCTCTTGCAAGCTTTTGAAGTTCCTCATGATGCTCCATTTGTGCAAAACCATTGGTAACTTCTTGGCCTCTGTGCACTTTGGGGAGGTTCTCTTCCTTAGATGCCATTATATTTTGAGATGCATAGCTTTCATGTTTAAAAGAGAAGTTTAAGAAAATTCTGGTTAAACACTCTTCTTTGTCTTTGACAAAAGCCCAGAGCATTCAGATCAAATGAATCTTAATCCTAGAGTAACCTCCACCTCCTCCCTTGCAATGGCGATGTCTTACATCTCAGAGGTCAGGCCAATCAGAGCAATGAGCCCGGGATGTATTCAACTGCAGCTTGGTGGTAATTAGTCCTTTTTCTTTTCAGTAGATTCCTCTTAGCTGGTTAAAGATGTGCATTTGCACAGGTCTCTGCTCTCAGCATTTAATTCAGCTCACCTTCCATGCCCCCGGGCCAGACCTGAGTGCAGCCACTAAGCTTGTCACCCCCAAAGATCCTTCTGTACCTTCTCACCCCTGCCAACCAGTCACCAAGTGCTATTCACCCGTCACACGAGCTTCTGACTTACTTCTGCCTCCATTGTCCCCACTCTGTCATTGCTGTGCCTCCTTTGTTAGGTCCCTCATCTGTTTTCAGCTGGCACATTCTCTCGGCATCCTAACTGGCCTGGCAGCCGGACACTTCCTGTGTCTGCTCTAATCCATTGTTTACGGTGCTGGCAGCAAGATTTTTTGTATGTGCAAACGTCCCACCTCTTCAGGGATTCCTTGAAGTGGCAGAAGTGTGGGGAGGCGATCAGTTGGAGCCCATTGCCCTGCAGTCATCTCCCCATGCTTTTGCCTCTCCATAGAATACAAACTCATTGAGGGCAGGGATTCTGTGTTATTTATCTTTGTGTGCCCAGCAACCTACACGGTGTCTGCTATAGAGGTTGTATCTGGACCTGTAATTGTGAATGAATGAGGGGCAATGTGTGAAGCCTGTGAAGAGGAACCTATCAGATTGGGATCATAGGAGGCAGACAAAAGATGTCACCGCCTCTTAGGTCTGAACCTGGGGAAACAGACTAGAGACAGGCTGTCAGAGCCCAGGAGGCTAAGGGTCTAGGCGAGTGACAGGAATGCTGAGGGAGGTAACATGGCGAAGATCTGTCCGACTTGGCAACGTGATGGACAGACAGATGGGCAGAGAGGCAGCTGGGAGCTTCCCTGAAGACCAACTTGAAGATCTGGGCATATGGGGGCCCTTTGACCCATATCCCAGTCATGTCTCTCCTCCTATAGCTCTGTGAGCTGGGAACCTCACTTCATCTTTATGAGCCTCAGTTTCCCAATCTGTTAAAAGAGAGTTGACGCACATCAAAGAGTAAAGATGCTTCCTCCTCTGACACTGTAGATTTCTCCAGCGAAGAGAGATCTGGGAGAAAAGCCTTGATGCCTGGCATCAGGCAGATCCACATGTGAATCCCCACTCTGCCCCATGCTGCCCGGGTGAACTTTGGACCAGTTGCCTGACGTCTATGAGTTTCAGTTCTGTGTTCTGTAAAACGGGTGATAACGACTTTACATGGGGCTTGAGGGATTCGAGAGGACTAAATGGGGTGTGTATACATAAGGCAGCTCCTAGTAGGTGGGTTCTGAAAGATAGCTGCTGCCACCCTCATTGTGCAAATCCAAGCCCCTCCTTGGCAGCCCCACCCCTACCTCCCACCCTGGGCTCTGTTTTCAGGTTACCTCCAGTCCCCGGTTTCACCCTACTTGCTCACAAGTCTTTGCCTCCTGTCCCCCCGCTGCCTCCCTGAACCGCCCTCACTCTTTCTTCTCCTGAAGAGCCATTTTACATCCTTGGCTTTGTGTGAGCTCTTGACATATGTTAATGTTTGGAAAATCAGCCTGGGACAGAACAGGGAGCCCTTCTAAACATGAGCCTGGAGGTAACAAATAAATTACTTTGCAGCAAGGGTTCTGTCAGTTGCAAGTTAAAACTTAACAAAGAAAACAGTCCCCTTCTGTTGGGAACACCCTGGAAGCTGTGGGCATCCTTGCCTCTGGTCAAGACTCCACTTGCGCCACAGCCAGGGATGGCGCCATCATCATCAAAGGCCTCTTGCACCATGTGCCTGGCATTGTGCAAGACTCTTAACACACGTTTTACAGATGAGACACGGTGGCTTAGTGAGGTTAATTAACTTGTCCAAACTCAAGCATAAAGTACATGGTTGAAGCTAGTGTTGAAAGCAGGAATGTTAGATTCCAAGGCCTATGTATTAGCCACCTTCAACAAAATCGTTTAGTCGACAATTACAAAAGCACATGAAATAATGAATACACAAATTTCCAGCAAAGAAATATCAGTGATTACCTTATGTGTCAATTTTATAAATATGCCAATTAAAAGAGATTGGTAGAGTGGATTAAAAGTCGTGTCTCAACTATATGTTGTCTATAAGAAACTCAATTCAAATATAACGGTATAGCCAGGCTGAGAGTCAAAGACAGAAAAAAAAAAATGTATCATTAATCAAAGAAAAGCAGGCATGGCTATGTTAATATCAGCTACAGTAGACTTCAAAGAAACTTACTAGAGACCTAAAGTATCCTCCATTGAAGGGTTTTAAAAGGAAGGATGCGGTGGGGGGGGGGGGGGGGTGCCTGGGGTTGGTTAGTTGGATAAGCAGACTCCTGATTTCGGCTCAGGTCATGATCTCATGGTTTGTGAGTTTGAGCCCTGCATTGGGCTGTGTGCTGACAGTGTGGAGCCTGCTTCAGATTGTCTCTCCCTCTCTCTGTCCCCCCCTCCTTTCTCTCTCTCTCTCTCAAAAACAAAACAAAATGAAACAAACAAACAAAAAACCCATACACAGAAGAATGGTGTTTGAGGCTCATTCAATACCAGAGTTTGAGAGGACATCACGGAAACTGTTTGGCTGTGTAATTCCTGGGTTCATCTCTTGAGGCATCTTCAATCTCCGGGCTCTTCAAGCTCTGTTACAATGTGTGATGTCCTGTACTGTGCTTGTTTCTCTGTACATCACCTCCCCTTACTGCCGGCGGGCATCCAGAATGAGGCTGTGTCTGATTCATTTTTTCTTCCCCCAGCAGGATGCGGGATAGAATGGAGGAGATGGTGTCGGTCTATCAGGCTTCAAGAAGGAGATACGGGATCTGGGCTTTGAAAGCTTTGTAAGGAGAGAGGAAAGTGGGAAAGGGATCCTGGTGACCTCAGTAGCTGACTGTGTCCCTGCCTTATGTATGAGCTCACTGGCCTGGACAGCACCTAACCTCAACCCAACCGAAATGTATGAATATTCCTGCCTCCTTCTGTAGGTAGATGGGACCCTTGCCCTCACTTCTCTAGTCAGGGCAATCGGTTCCCTCCTTGGATACAATATCTCCCTCAGCTTGTCTACTTGGTTTTTGGAACCTCAGACCACCAGACTGGCCCCCTTCAAGGGCTGTTCTCATTTAGTTTATCCAGCCTCAGAGGCTAGATCCAGAAACTCTGTGCTGGAATCAGAAAGCCTTATTCTTTCCATCAGTAATTTGCCGTGCAACCTTAAACGAGTCTCCTATCTTATCTTTTCTGAGTCTTAGTTGCCAAATTTGTGAAAAAAAAAGAAAATGGTTTTAAATGAGCCATGGGAAGGTTTCTCAGAGGCAATCCTATGAAGTCTTGCATGTAAAAGAGAAAAATTAAATCTGGAGGAACCCCACGCCTTGCCCTGTAGGCACCCTCCCTGCAACACCCACACAATTTGATGACTGTCTTTCTGGATGGACTTCTTCACAGCCCTGGCATTCTCCAGCTTTGTTTCTCAGTGCCTTCTGTTTGCAGCATTTCCAGAAAGATAATAGGGTTCTTCTCAGGGATATTTTCCCCCTCTGCTACTATGTCCTTCCCTACGTTGGGCAAGAAACACTGAGAAACTCCAAAGAGTGACTTTCTCCTCTCCCTGTGCCTCCTATTTTTGAATGACGAGTAAACTGTTATCCCTCAGGGTTATGGCAGAATGTGCCTTCATCCTCACTGAGATGTGGGGTTGGCATTCATGTGGCACAGACTTGTTCTGGGCCTGACAGTGGTCCTGGCCAGCCTGATGCTTTGTGGCAGTTGGTATCCGTGGTTGACTGTGGCTGGAAGACCATACTCAGAGCTATAGCAGGTAGGGCTCTGGGAGCCCACACTGTAGGGAGGGCTCTCTGGCCAGGGGAAGAAGCTCATCTTCACCCAGGGGGCTCCCCTGGCCACCCTCCACCAGAGGGGCGAGTCACTGCTCCTGTCTTTACTTCCAGGGGCCAAAATTCCCCCATCGGAGCAGCTCTGCTGTTACCAGTCACCTCGCCATGGGATCGTGAGCCTGGTGAAGGCAGGGACAATGCCTTATCCCTGTTATTGTCCCTTCTTTCCAGCACAGGATCTGGCTCTGAGGAGGAGACCTACAGGGGCTTGGGAGTTGAAAGGCACAGACTCCGTCTGCAGCTTCTTCCCAGCCATAATCAGCAGACGGTACAAGTCCTCTCCAGGTGGTTCCTGACCTGACAGGTGCACACGTGGAAGGCCTTCCCCTTTGCAGAGCATTTGCATGTCTGATTGATTATTAACAGGAAGCGGTGGGTCTGGAGCAGATCCAGAAAACAGTCAGAGACATGACTAAAGAGTCAACAGCTCCTAGGAGGAAAGTTAAAGTAAATATAGTCCCTCAGCCTGGGGCAGAAAAAACAGACCATAATATATGAGGTGTCAAACCTGTGAAGAATCTGTGGGGAAAAGGCCTGTCTCCCTTCTCTCCTTCCCCACCAGCCTTTCTGCCTTCTACCTGCCTGCCTGGAGCCATATTGATCGAGGTCCTATCACACGCTCAGCGCTGTGTTAGGGGATGGGAAGGATAAAGAGGTTTATAATGCATATTCTATGCCTTCTAGACACTTACAATATGGTAGGAGACAGAAAATGAATAGCTGTAATAAAAAAATCAGGATTAGGTTATAGGAGAGGTCAGGGGAGGAAGCAGAGATCACTTCTGGCTTGGATATTTGAAGAGAGCTACATGAAGGAAGAGGTGAACTTGAACTTGAAGTGGGGGAGGATTTGAATCAAAAAGGGGAAATCATTAAGAATGCAGCCTTTATCCAGGCAGATCTGCTCTGAATGCTGAGCCATAGCCAACTAGCTGTGTGGCCTTCGTGAAATCACTTCACCTCTCTGAACCTTAACTTCTTCCCCTGTAAAATTGGTTAAAATATTCTCCTGTAATTGTTCTTTCTCCTCTAATTAGCTGGCTATTTTAACACACATACAGTATAATGTCTCCAATTAAAACAAAAGCAAAGCCTCCTCTTGAAACCACATTCCCCTTTCAGCTACCACCCAATTCACTGCCTTTCTTTAGAACAGTCTCCACCTACAATTTGTCTCCTTGTCCCTTTGTCCTCTGCTCCCATTCTTCCTTGCACCACCTCCAGCCAGGCTGTTGTCCTTGTCATCCCCGTGTAATTGCTTGGGTCGCGGTCACCAGTCGCATACATGATGCCCAACCCAAAGGTCAGTTCTTTGCCCAGATCTTACTTAGCATCGTTGACACAAGTGATCAGTTTCGCCTCCTTCAAGTGGCTTCCAGGATGCCACGCTGTTGGTTTCCCCCCGCTGCCAGGTTATGCCTTCTGAGCCTGCCTTGCTGTCTCCGCATCATTTCCCTGATCTCTTTTTAGATGCAGGACCAGCCCAGAGGTCAACTCTGAAACCTCCTGTCTGTCTACTCTCACAATTGGTCATCTTTGTGATCTCATTTGAAAACCCCCTTGATGTTTTCCCAGCTTCCATCTCTGTCCCCAGTGCTCCCCTGAGCTCCAGACTCAGACACTCAGCCGTCTCCTGGCCGTCCCATGCAGGCAGTCTCACAAGCCTCCGATGTCTCCCAAACTGAAGCCCCCTCCTCCCCACCTGCTCACATGCCTTCAGAAGTTTCTCTCATCTCAGTTTTGGACAATTCCACCTTATGTGTTAAAGATGAGGGAAGACCTTGCAGTTGTTCTCGACTCTTCTGTCTTTCTCAGCCCACAGGAAATCCACAGCCCGTTTCACAGGCTCTGCGTTTGAAATACAGGCAGAGCATGGCCGTTTCGCATTACCACCCCTGCTCCCGCCCTGGTCTAAGCTACCACCTTTCCTCACGTGGACTGTGGAAGTTTCCTGAATGCCACCCTTCTCCCACAACTGCCTCCCCGGCCACAACCATCCTTCATAACACGTGCTTCCCCCGGCTTCTCAGTGCTCTCGGAGTAAAAAGCCAAAGTCTTGCCGTGGCTGATGAGACCCCACCATCTGCCCCCTCCCCTTCCCCTCCTCCCTCCTTCTGACCTTCTTCCTCATCTCCTTCCCCCACTTGCTCTGTTCTGGCCACGTTGGCTTCTTTGGAGTTCCTCAGCTCCACCGAGCACACCCCACCTCAAGGGGTTTGCACTTGCAGTAGCTGTGACTCCTCCCCCCAGAAATATGCAAGCTTTGGTCCTTCACTTCCCTCGGGTCTCTGCCCTTGTGTGACCTCAGCAAAGAACCTTCTGTGACCACCCTACCCTGTCTCACCCCATCACCCTTCCAGGGTTCCCTAGAGCACTTACAAGCCCCTGACACATTGATACGTATTTTATTTGATTTCTATACATTTATTATTTTTACGTATTTATTTGACTAGTCAGCTGACTATAAATAGATACGTATTCTAATCATACATATATGTGTGTACATATGTTTTTAATTTTTTAAATGTATTTTATTTTATTTTTTAGTCTGCTGGGGCTGCCATAATAGAATGCCATAGACTGGGTGACTTACATAACAGAAATTTATTTCATACAGTTCTGGGGGCTGGGGCGTTCAAGATCAAGGAGGTTTAGTTTCTGTTTCCTTGGCTTGTGGACAGCTGTCTTCTCCCTAAGTCATCACATGGCCTTTTCTCTGTGTGTTCCTACGGAGGGAGAGGAGAGGGAGAGAGAAAGAAAGGTCTCCACTTCTCGTTTTATAAGGCCACCAATATCCCATTAGGGCCACATCCTTATTACCCCATTTAACCTTAACAATCTTCTAAAGGTCCTGTTTACACATGGGGATATAAGTCACGCTGGGGATTATTAGGCTTTCAATATATGAATTATATATATAATGTATATACTTAATATATATAATTATATATAAATTTGCTGTTATTTATGCACTGTCCCCTCTTAGAAGAGAGTTGTTCTATTTTATTCCCTGCTATTTCATGAGTACTTAGACAAATGTCCCAACATGTTAGGTGTTCTGCATATGGTTTTTCTTTTGTTCTGATGGTTCTGATGGTTTTTCTTTTGTTTTATATATGGAAGTGCTGTGTGTAGTGACACTTACCTACTTACAGTACTTAGTAAATACCTGGACCATGAAATGGTCACTGAATGTCCTAATTATTAGATGGTGAAGAGAGGGAAGATCTTTCTTTTTTTTTAAATTTTTTTTTTAAATCTTTACTTGTTTTGAGAGAGAGAGAGAGAGAGAGAGAGAGCGCGCGAGCGAGTGGGGGAGGAACAGAGAGAGGGAGACACAGAATCTGAAGCAGGCTTCAGGCTCTGAGCTGTCAGCACAGAGTCCGATGCGGGGCTCAAACTTGGAAACTGTGAGATCACGACCTTAGCTGAAGTTGGACGCTTAACCGACTGAGCCACCCAGGCTCCCCGAGAGGGAAGAACTTTCTTATGGGGAAGCACCAGTATAAGCCAATTCACAGAAATCGGGAAATAGGGCTTTGTTATAGGAAAGAGGAAGTTCTGTTGACTTTTGAGCATGCTTTACTAAGTTGTGCTAGGACGCTTGTGAGTGTCACCTACAGGTGTTAGGACCTCGATGGCTTTTGGGAGGCAATTAGTATTTTCAAGCAGGAGAGTGGCTTGGCTAGAGCTGGGTTTAGTCCGATTAATCAAATTTGTTACAGGGGGTAGATTGACGGGGGAAGGGCAGAAAGCTCCAAAGATCATGTCTCACGTGGGTAAATTTGACCAATTAAATCTTCAGCATTTACAGTCTCCTATTTGCTGCAAATCTTTTATATTTTATTTCAAAAATGTGTTTTCACGTAAAAGCAGTCCTTTTTTGTCCTTTTTCACATGAGCTATGGAATTGCTAATGAACTTATTGAGGATATAAATTAGAGGATTTCTTGAATTCTCTCTTGATACTCTGTGTTCTTGTGATTATGTCTCAGAATGAGCCTTGTCTTGTAAACTCCTGAGTATTCTCAGAAGTCCAGTGATTATGCTCTTACTTCTGATTCTTGGAGAGAAGGTTCTATTTGTCCATTGTTGGGGGAAGAATGGATTCTGGCAGAGTTTGGATAGGTCCTTGTTCAAATACTTAGGTCCCAGAAAAATGGAAACCTGCATCTCTTGAGGGTAATTTTGACTTGTGTGGGAACCTGCCGTCTGTACACATGACGGGACCAGCAGCATCTTGGGATGGAGGTGCTGGTGGCTTTCCCGGGCTTGTGAAGGTGGCCTGGGGCACTGCTCTCCTCTCTTGTCCTTCCCACTCTACATAGACAGACCCCTCCCCATTCCCCTGAATGTCTCCACTTACCCTGTAGCTCCCTCTGCGTCAAGGAAGCCTGACCCTTCCCGGTCACGCTTGGCCACCAACACCTTTAACCCCCTCTAATGATCTCCACCCATCTCTCTGGTTTTCACATTCCATGCACTTACATCAACAGCACTATTCCTAAGTCGGCATTGACCTCCCCGACTAATTTCTTCTTCCGTCTCAGTGTCTTCCAAAACTGTGCTCTGAATCAGAATCACCTGGCATAGACATGCAGCTCCCTCCACCCTGAGCCTAAAAACTTCAAATCCACATTTTTAATCCTGTCGGCAGGATTTCTTGCAGAAATGGCACTTAATTTGGGCTCATTCAGGTACTCTTGCCTGTCTTATTTAGGTATTCTTATTTTAATGATATGTATGTATATATATTCTAATTTTATATATATTCTAGTTATATATTTGTTGGTCATTTTGCAGGGAAAATTTAAAGGGTGAGGGATTAAATCTTTTGAAACATTCTAACACTTGCCATCCTTAGATAAAATAGGGTTTTTGTATTTTTTATACATCTTTATTAGGACAATAAAATCACATTGCAGAAAGCTTGGAAAACCAGGGAGAAAAGTATAATTTCCCCAATTTGATGCAACGACTATTTTCATGTCAGTATGGTCCCCTTGGGCCTCTGCACGGAAGTATTCATAAACATGAACATCATCAGTGTTAGTCTGCACACCATTTGGCGTGATGTACGGTTAGAAGAGGCCAGGGACACAGACGCTGCTCTGGGCCGCCTCCCCTTTGGAGGACATATAGCCCACCGGACTTGGGGAGAGGCACCCTTAAGAGAGACCCAGAGCAGGCTCCCAGAAGAGGAGATGCCGAATCACCCAGGACCGGGCTCCACCAGGGGCTGCCAGGCTCAGGGAGGGGTCGGCCGAGCCATAAACAGCAGTTACCACATCGTGAAATACCTGTCACTCTGGAGTGCACCGGTCTGGTGGTGCAAAGTGGGACCCTGGAGACAGAAGCACAGCCACGGGCTGACCGGGCCAGAGAAGGGGGATGGGAGGTTAATGGCAGGTGGGCACTCCTAAGCACACCTCGACAGTGCCTCCACGGGGCTGCGTTTCAGGAACAGCGGATAACAGTGCGGGCTGGGTGTGGGTATAGACCCATATGGGGGGCCTTGCTTGCCCCAGACTTGTTCCCAGTGGAGCCAAGGGACTTTACAAAAATAAAATATGAACCTCTGATGTGTGTAAGATGTCGTTTGGGGCCGTGTCATTGCTCTGCAGGGAATGATGTAATTTTCCCTTTTTTATTTTATTGTATTTTCACTGGATTTCTGAAATATTTAAAATATACAGAAATTGAAAGAAACTGAAAAAAAACCCTCCTACACACACATACACAAGACAGATTTAAACAAAGAAATCATTGTGCCACATTTGGTTCGTATTTTCGTTAAAGGAAATAAAACATTACACTGTGAAGTCATCTTTGTAACTCTTATGGATCACATTTCCCTCCCTCTCTCCTTAAAGTATGTACGTGTATGTATGCATATCTATATCTGTCTATCTGTCTGTCTATCATCTATCTATCATCTCTGTTTCTCATCTACCTATCCATCCATCCACCCAACCACCTACCTATCATATGATACATGTATTTTGCAACTTACTTTTTCCCTATCTCTCAGTACTAAGTTTTTGAGATCTATCCATATGGATCATGTGGAATCTGGTTGTTTCATTGGAACTGCTATAGAGTGTATTCCATTGTTTGAAAATACCATGATGTATCCATTCTCCTTTGAATGGATACTTTTGAGTTGTTGCAGAAAACATCCTTCTGTATATTTCCTTCCACATTTGTGGGAGAACTTTTCTTCCTCATCTCTCAGAGACAGATTACCTGGGTCTTTGGAAGTTTGGAGTTTCATTGTGAGTTTCATGACATATTTCCAAATTGCTCTCCCAAGAGTTAGTATGTATTTTCACGTAAATCAGCAACATAACAGACTCCCTTTTCCAACATTGGTTTTATTGCACATTGCGGTTTTCTGACAATTTTCTGAGCATGAAGCAATATCTCATTGAGATTTTTATTTACGTCTCTGATTAATAGAGAAGATTATTTCGTTTTCATATGTTAATATGTCTAAGTTTTTCATATTTTCTGCATCCTAGCCTTTTGTTGCCTATGTGTATTGAAAATACTTTCTCCCAGAGAAATCTCTGGTTTATCATTTAATACTGTTTTCAGAGACTTCTCCCTTACAGATATTTGTAAATCTTTCCTTTGGTGGTGGTGTGCATTTATATTTTAAGGAATCCTCCCTGCCCTGGGGCCATAAATATATTCTCCGATATTTTCCTGCAGAAGATTTAAGGTTTTATTTCTACACTTAAATCCCTAACTCAAATGGAGTAAAAACTCCAAGCTTTTCTTTTAACTGTGAAAATTTCATGAAATTAAATTGTATGGCTTAATTATTATAAAGCAAACACAATGTGGGGCACCTGGGTGGCTCATTCGGTTGAGCTTCTGACTTCGGCTTAGGTCATGATCTCATGGCTCATGGGTTTGAGCCTCGCATAGGGCTCTGTGCTGACAGCTCAGAGCCTGGAGCCTGCTTCAGATCCTGTGTCTCCCTCTCTCTCTGCACCTCTCCCGCTCACACTCTGTCTCTCTTTCTCGCTCAAAAATAAATAAACATTAAAAAAATTTTATAAGGCAAACATGATGTAACCATGGTTTAAGTCAAGAAATAAAACATCAGGGTCAGAGAAACCCTTCATAAGCCCCGTGTTCATTACACCACCTTCACCTTGCCCAAAGTAATCAGCATCCTAACTGTGATAGCAGTCATACTGTTGCTTTTCATTAAAGTTTCATGGTCAAAGTGTGCACCTTAAACTTCGCAGTTTTGCTTGTATTTAAAATTTTTTTTTCAACGTTTTTTATTTATTTTTGGGACAGAGAGAGACAGAACATGAACGGGGGAGGGGCAGAGAGAGAGGGAGACACAGAATCGGAAACAGGCTCCAGGCTCTGAGCCATCAGCCCAGAGCCTGACACGGGGCTCGAACTCACAGACCGCGAGATCGTGACCTGGCTGAAGTCGGACGCTTAACCGACTGCGCCACCCAGGCGCCCCTATATTTTAAAAGCTCCATCTCAATGGAATGGTATAGCATGCAATCTTTCATGTGTGGCATTTCTTCCTCAATAGCCAGGCTGTGAGTCTAGTCCACACGAGGTATGCTCCAGTTCATGCATTTTCCTGATGGTGTGTCAGGCCGTTGGGTGCGTAAACCACAATGCATTTATCCATTCTGCTCTTGTGGGGCACTTGGATTGTTTCCAGTTTGAGATATGGTGTAAGATGAGGCTCAGCCTCATTTCTCTCCCTGGGGGTGTCCGCTTCTCCCACAACCATTAATTGAAAAGATTGGCCCTTCCCCAGTACCCCCGGGTAGCATCTTTATCATAAACCAAGTGTATGTATATACACGGGCCCTTTTCCGGGTTTTGTTTTGTTACACTTGTCTCTTCTTGCGTCATTACCATACCGCCTGAATTCGTTAAGCTTGCGGTCAGTCTTGAGACCTAGCAGAGCACATTCTACCTTGTATTCTTCTTCAGAGGTGTCTTCCTTCTTTCTGGATCTCTGTATTTCCAGTTTATAATAAACTTATCAAGACACACACACATACACACACATGCATACCTTTTGGGTTTTTGATTGGAAACCATCTGGATTTGGTTTCGTGTGTGTAGTAAATTGGTATCTAATTTTATTTGATTCTAATTTTATTCTTGCAGGGATGGCCAACGGTCCCAGCCTCATTTGTCAGTTGTCACCCTTTCCTCGTTGGCATGTCGGTATAGTTACACCACCTTTGTTTTTACCGATGCAGTTGATTCCCATTATACATGGGTTCTGTATCTGGGAATATGCCCATTCTTCAAAATTTGTCACCCCCAAATCAGTACGCATGGTGTTTTCATGGTCACACAGAGACATTCACAGAGTGCCCAAGGAGTTGGCTCATCCAACGTGTGTGATCCCAGCTGAGGTCAAACAAGGCAATGCTCAGCTTTCTTTCTGCCCTTCTTATACTATAAACAACTATCCTTTCTGTCTTTGTTGTGCCACATTTTTTGCATTTTTGTGATTTTTGTTAGCGATTTTGCTGTTTGAATGGTCCCCAGGCATAGTTTTGAAGTACTGGCTAGTGTTCTTGGGTTCACAAGGTTGTGATGTGCTTTATGGGGAAAATATGCATGTTAGATTAACTTCCTTCAAGCCTGAAATTTTAGTGCTGGTGGTCATGGGTTCAATGTTAATGAATCAACAGCATACGTATTAAATAAGGTATTGTAAGCCAGCACACACAGAAAACAAATTTATAGATTGATCAGTTGATGAAAATGTTGTGACTAGATGCTTGCAGGGACTTGATTCTGCATGTCCCCTGGGACCGGCTTCAGTATTCGCTAATTCAGTGTTCACTGAATTTATCAAACATAAACATAGTTACCAAACATAACTACTGGGAATAATGAGATGTGACTATATTTGATTGGCATGCCTTTTCTTGTCTCTTTACTTTTAAATTTTTTCAGTGACTCAGAAAAATGTAGAGCTGGATTTTTTCCAACTGAATCTGACAACATCTGCCTTTTAAAATAAGAGTAAATCTGTTCTGAGCGCTGTTATATATTGACTTATTTCTACCATTTAATTTCAAATTTTACATCTACCCTGCTTTTTTGGTTTGGGTTTTTTTTCTCTCTTTTCCTGGTTCATATTGAACTGCTCAAATTCTGTTTATTTTTACCCTTTGGGATTATAAGTTATATATTCTATCTTATTCCTTTGGTGGATACATTCTCCTTAAATGTTTAATATGTGTGCTTAATCAACAAAGACTAAGGCTGAGCTATATTTTTTTCCTTTCCTTCCCAAATATAAGAATCTCAGCATGGCTTCCCTTTAAAAAGGTTTAAATTGTATTATAGCTGTGATGTAATATCTTAGTTCCTCAGATTGAATGGTCTTTCTAGCTTTGAATCAGGTCTCAACTGCCAGTTATGAAGATTGGGGAAGAGAGTTGGGTTAGAGGTGGGATTTTATCTGTCCTTCCTGCCTCTCAGGTTGAAAATATGAAGCCTGAGCTAACTACAAAGTCCCCTGCAGTATCCCACTAGGGAGACAGACGAGGCAAGCCTCCCTTGTCACTGCCCAAAATTGAACATGGTGCTGAGAGATCATTGATCCTCTGATGGTTTCCACATCAGCAGATGATCTTATTGTTTAGGGACTTTGAACCGGCAACATTTAAAACAATTATTTAAATGTGGAAAAGAAGAAAAAACTATGGCAGTTAAACCTGGGAGTCGCGTTGGCCCTTACCTTCAGACCAATGTTGCTATTTAGAAATAATTGATCATTACTACAGAATGTTGTGGGTTTTTTTTTTTCTCTCGCTCACTGTGGAATATTTGTTAAATTGGCTTTTGAGCCCCTGCTAGATACTGCCTGGAGATTTAAGTTGAAGGCTAGCTCCCGTGTCTTTAAGAGTGGCTCATATTAGTTGGATATCTGTTTGTGCCAGGCCTAGGGGTCACTGATTTTACATCTGCTGACTTACTTAAGAGCATGAATGGAGTAGCCCTGTAAGTAAATTCATTGTTTGCACTTTGTAGATTAGGAGACAGAAGCTCAGTAGGGACCAAGGCCAAGAACTAGAAAGACGTTGGTATGCTTTTAAGCCCAGGCGATCAGTTCTTGGTCCTATGCAATTTCTCCTATGGAACAGGAGTCTTATCCCCGAGGGTATCTCAGAATCCTCTGAGGAGCTCATGAGACGGCATCTTCCTGGACCTCACCTTCCATACATATGTTCAGTGGTTCCATCACGGTACGCAGAAACATGCATGCTTATTAAGCTCCCTGGATGACGTAAGGAAATCGAAGACCCTGTAAAACCCTCCTGAAGAGGGGAGCCCAGAGAGGATCAAAGGTCACTCCAGATAGAAAGTGACCATTAAATAGCTATCCCTGAATATCATACTTAATTCTACCCTCTCTGCCCTGGTCTCTCTGTCTCAGGATTTCATCTCTGCCCTGGTCCTCCCGGGATCTCCATGCTTAACTTCTGCCTCTGGACCTCACGCTTACCTGATGTGAGACCCACTCCTGGAGGAGGGTACCGAGCTTGGGCTGGAGGGAAGAGCAGGTCCCGGAGAAGAGTGTTCAGACCCAGGGGGTGAGGGAGCAGGAAGATCAGCCATTGTGAGGTTGGGGACTGAGTCCTTTGTTCTAAGAAGCTGGAACAGGTAGCATTTGTGCGAAACCAGGAATGTTTTGTGCTTCCCTTTCTCCTGAACCAGCAAGAGACCAAGCCCATTGCCCTTGCATTGAACAGAGACAGAATTTGCTCCCCCTAATGCTTTAGGGATAAAGAGACAGAGAAAGGGCAAGAAAATTGCACAGAATACAGAGACAGATGGGCTGGCAGAGAGCAGATGTTTTGCTTTAAGATAACTCCCGTCTGACTAAAAACAGCTGGTGCTTCCTGAGCCACCCTGTCCCCTTTCTCCATCAGCCACCTTAGTTCTTCCTCTCTTACTCTTCATTCGCCCCTTCTCACCTTCATGGGCAATGCCCTGATGGCCCATTCTGCATTCAGAATGATGTCACCCAGAAGGTGTTGGGTCCTTGCAGATCCAATCTGGATTGCTCTGGAAGATGTTAAGGAGTTGCTCTTGGACACTGATGATTGGGTCTGGAGGCACAGACCCCTGACTCGCTGTCCCACCCTGCTCTGGTTCATGCTCATAATGACCCAAGACTAAATGGAACCCAACTCTGTCTTCTCTGTGGAAAAGGAGTGGGGAAATGTAGTGAAAACAGGCAGAGGTGTGAGGAAGAAGTAATTCAGACTGAAATCCTGGAGGAGATGTAGAAAGCAACCTCTGCCAGGCCCTACTCTGGGTGCTGGGAGACCCAGGGCCGGCTGGTTTTCCAAAGCAGACAGGAATGTTACCATGTCTCCTTTGCTTTAGAACTCACTGTTTTTTAGAGATTTAAAGCCCATTAGGGAATGGCTTAAGAAGTTAATAACCTGTTACCATTCTGGAGAATTACATTTGATGTTGTTTATAGCTATTTGGCTTATGAAAATAAATACATTAAGATACGGAGCCAATTCTTATTCATGCCACTTATTGAAGGCAGATCATCCAATAATAAACAAATATCATTAATCTTAAACCCACGTGGGGAGAATTTCATTTTTTAAGACTAATTGTACTTGTGGGATTGTATTCTTTTTAAACTAGAATCTAAAAAAAAGCGGGCAGCAATACAATAAACTTTGCATCTCTGGTACAGAATTCGATTTGTGTGGGAAAAACAAATTAACTGTGAAATGTAACCAGGAAAAGTAATGTTGATTACAAGGAACACATAATTAGGGCAGCTCGAATAAGCATGGAGTTTCCTCTTTGTTCCCACTAAGCCGGAGCACTAGTGAATAGGTATTCAGTTTGGTTTTAATTATCACGGTAGTGTCGGTCATAATTTCCATAAACGACTCTTAAGCCACAAGAATGGATACTAGAGTTGGAAGCCTTTTTTTTTTTTTTTTCTCCTTTTAAGCATTTGAACATTTATTTCCCCAAATATCAGGGCAATCTGTGCAGGGAGGAAAAAGCCACACAAAGATGGTCATTTGTTAATATGCTAATTCCAGATGCTTTCTGAAGCCAGGTCATTTGCTTCATTTTGTTGGCTACAGTTTATTCATTCACCATTAATTAGGGACACTTCCTTAAGTGTGAGTGTGTCAGGAACTCAGAAATTTAAAAGTCTTTGTCTTTGTATTAAAATGAAGCAAGGGAAATATATATGAAAACTATTTAAAAAACTTTTTTTAACGTTTATTTATTCTTAGGAGAGAGAGACAGAGCCTGAGCAGGGCGGGGGCAGAGGAAGAGGGAGACACAGGATTTGAAGCAGGCTCCAGGGTCCAACCTGTCAGCACAGAACTGGACACAGGGCTCGAACTCACAAACTGTGACATCGTGACCTGAGCAAAGTCGGACGCTTAACTGACTGAGCCACCCAGGTGCCCCCAAAATGATTTTAAGTAATTAAACTGTCCTGAGATATCTGACAACCTCATATATTAAGGTCAGTGATGATATAGGGTAATAGGAACACACAGAAGAGGGAAAGTAAGCCCTTCCAGGGGTGAAGGCATGGAAAGGGAAACTTTGCATAGGGTTTTGACAGATAAATAGAAGTTCACTAGATGGAGAAGGGAGAAATGGCTTGAGTCAGAAAAGGGTGTAAGGCATTCAGAGGGCAGAGTGAAGCTCAGAAGGTTGGAGTGCAAGGTTAGCAGGGGAGTAAGGCTGGAGAGGCAAAATTCTTGTCTGCTCCTTCACCCACCCGTCTTGATTACCTCCTCTGTTCCCCATTATCTTTTCTCATCTTAACCAGAACAGAAGCTTCAGCAAGGCTCTCCCTTCTACTCGTCCTTTCTCTCATCTCTCTGCCACGTTGCATCTTTTTTTTAAAACACTGTATTTATTTTGAGAGAGAGAGAGAGACAGAAATAGGGAGAGAGAGAGAGAGAGAGAGAGAGAGAGAGAGAGAGAGAGATAGGGAGAGAGAGAGAGAGAGAGAGAGAGAGACAGGGGCAGAGAGAGAAGGAGAGAGAGAATCCCAAGCAGGCTCTGCACCATCAGTACAGAGCCCTATTCAAGGCTTGAACTCATGACCTGAGCCAAAATCAAGAATCAGAGGCTTTACCTGTACAGACTGAGCCACCCAAGTGCTCCTTAGGGATGCACATTTGAAATGTAAATCGTAGGTCATTCTCTTTTGCCCCTGGGACGAAGTCCAGATCTGCTGGCCTCTGCCAACCCCTCAGACCTCAGGTCCTGTCAATCACCTTCTCTCTCCATAAGCTCCCACCACAGGGTCCTCTTTGTCTGTAAACCTGCCAGCTTTGTTCTCTCCTCTGAGCCTTTGCGCATGCTGTTCCCACTGCCTGTCAAACTCACCATTTTCTACAATAAGCATCTCCCCTTTCCTTCTCCCATCCTCCTCCAACCTATTCTCTGAGTCCATTGTTTCTTTTATTGTAGAGCTTGTATACAGTCTGTAATTAGTTCTTTCATTTAGATGCCTATAGTGTTTTGGACTGTCCTCCTCATTAGAATACCAACCCGGGACCGGAGGATTGCTCTGTGTTGCTCACAGCTCTACACCCAGTGCCTGGCGTTGTGACATGCTCCTCCTGTGTCCTAAAAAATTACTTCTTGAGCAAAGAGATGAAGGGGCCAGATTCCAGAGGGCCTCGTGTGCCAGGCTATGAGCTCCAGACCTTATCCTGTGAACGGCAGGAAGCCAAGAGAGACATTTAACCAGGCCTGCAACAACCATGGTATGGGTCTGCCTGACACAGAAAATTAAGTTTAAAATATTTTCAGCCATTTTACTCATTCCATGACTTCACTGGCATCCCTCCGTGGTGATGTGATGATGGGAACAAAAAGCGATTTTCATTTCTCGAGTAAAACATAAAACCTATTCCTGCAGGGCCTTGCGCGCTCAGAATGAAAACTAAACCGACTGCTCTGTGCAGACGGACGGGAGAGCTGGTTAGCGGGAGGGGTGGTGGGTCACTGACAGCAGAGGGGCCTTTCGTTTGCAGTTTTAAGGGGACATAAAATGCTGGCTGGCTTTCACAGGACACTGGGCTGAGCTGCAGAAAACTGTAAAATCTCCCCGTTGCAATATAAATATGGGATGAAAGTTGATTAACAAATTTTATGTTGTTATCTAAGCCTTCAGTCCATTTGCGCTTGAATTAAAAAGACAAGGCGCTGAGTTTGGGCCAGACAGGCTCCTTTTCACCAGGCGACACAGGCAGAAAAGAGGTTTAAATTCTTTTCTGACCTGAAGTCTTTATCTGGCCAAGGATTTTCTAGGATGTGGCTCTGCGTGACTTCTGTGGAATGACTACCAGAGTTTAATATATGGGCCCAGAATATATAGACAACAACAAGAAAGGGCGTCTCCTGAATTTTCTTCTAGGGCCGGGCCATTCTTGTTCCGTGGGCACTTTGTTAATTAGGTGATTGCAGCAGCACCCCCTGCCCCCCACCCACTGGACAACACACGGCCTTGGGGGCTACTTCTGGTCCATCTCTTCCCAGCCCCCATGACCTCTCAGCAAACTCCCTCAGGACTGCTCTTCCAGTGCAAATGGCGACCTGCCCGGCACCCCCGCCCATGGATGCCTCATTACGCACATAATTTAATTCTTTGATGTAATCCTCAAGGCCTTCGGCAATCTGTCCACACATGCCTACCTCTCTAAGTCATGTTCTTCTTTGTCATCGTCCCACATGGACGTGCCCCACCAGGCTTCATTTTCCAGGCTCACCTGTCAGTGTCCTTGTCCCACAAGCCATCAGGTGTTTTCTCATCACCTTGCTTTGCTTCTGCTTTTTCTCCAGCCTCCCGCAGCCCCATTCCTGCCATCAATGCTCTACTGTTCTGATTCTCCACATCCTTCAAAGCCCGGTCAAGAGGCATGGGCAGCCTCTAGGAAGCCTCTAGAACTTTCCAGAAGCAACAGGGGAGGCTGCAACATTCCCTAGATTGTCTGGTGGTAAGATGCACCGGGCAGATGCCAGATCAGGAAGAGCCCCGTTTGCAGGTGAAGAAAGAGAAATTTCACCCAGAAAGAGGTGTGCTTATCTAAGGACATATGGTCATGGTTCTAGATGACACCAATGCCCACTCCAGCTTGAGTCCTGCCTTAGGCTTTGAGTATTGTGCTATTGAGAAGTCTCAACCTGGTTTACCCCATCCATGTATCCACACAGATATATGACCTGTTGGGGCTTAGGCCATACCAGGTTCCCATTCTGAGTCCTGCGTGCACACTTTTGACAATCTGTGCTGAATTTCCTTGCCCGTGTTTCCACACTTTCCTATGTTCATAGCCCTCTGACCATGTGCCTCCTACAGAAAAACCCATAAATAGCAGAGAAACCACTCTTGGCTTATGTACCTCCAGTCCAATCTGGGTCTCTTGGCCAGTGAACCTGTGTCCAATAACTGTGGCCAATAGCCAACAAAAAGAGGCTGGTCACACCCTTGGCTCACTGACGGCCAACATCCTCCACTTTCATCTCCATTCCCCCTTTTCCCACTTTGCACCTCATTTCCACGATGTCCCTGCCCCTCTGTCCCTGTGTGTTCTCTAGTCTTGTCTTCTGTCTGTGGTCTGGCATCTATCCTTCACCCTCAAATCTTGATTTGAGTCTCTGGTTCTAACTTTTGGCTCTTGGCCTTGACCTCCTAGAACCTGGGTTCTCCAGAGTAATTCTCTCTGCTCTGCCTGCCTTGAATACTATCTGTTAATCAGTGACAGGCGTAGGCTCTGGGTTTGCTTCAGCTCAGCGAAGGGACTCACCCTCTGTCAGGCTATGACTCCCTATTGCTCACTGAACCAACACAAAACCTATTAGTCTGGCCCTCAGGGCTCTTCACCTCCTGCCCTCCCACTAATCCAGGCCATCCTTGCCCTGTGCCCTTCCGTATCAGTTGCAGTTCTTGAGCACACCATGAACTTGACATGTCTTTGCCTTACTGTGGTATTCCAGTGATTTTTAGCAGGCTTCTGTGGAGTAGGAGAATCCTCAAATTCAGATTGCACAACCAGAATTGGGTTCAAAGGCCAGCACTACTACCAGTCTATGTGACCTCGGGCATATCAGTGAACCATACCGAGCCTCAGCAGTGGACTCATTTGAAAATGAGAATAATACCCCCACTTTGTTGTAGCAGGTTCTGGGTGACACCGTACCTGGTATGTGCCTCCAACCCCGCAGCGTGAGAGCATGAGGCTCCTTCTCTGCCCCATCACAGGCTTGCTGACGGTTAGGAAAAGTTGCTTATGGTGCCTCAACCGCAGTGTAGGCGTGATTCCCCCCGAGTGGATGGGCCCAAGGCTTCACTGCTCCTTGAAGTAAGTCACACTCCTCTGCGGCCACATGGTGGCTGCTGATCCGGAGATACATTCTGATGGTCCTGGGGCCCCACTGTATCCATTCCTTTTACATGTTGTGGTTCCAGCTTCAAAATTTCTCCCAATGCTGCCCGGGGCACTGTCACCTAGCAACCTCCTAAGCTGAGTTGATGCCAGGGCCCTGGAGGAAGGGGGTGAGGGGCCTCTGGGGAGCACACGTGCAGTTTTTCCACATCTTTCTATTGATGGCGCTTCTGGCCAGGAGGCCACGCTGGCCACAGTGGACAGGGACCTCCAGAGACCAAGAGATCGCTAAGGTCCCCTGAAACACTTACACTGTGTGGTTCTTATTAGGGAGTGGCCCGGTCCCGTTCTTCCACCTGCCCGTACCTTGTCGTGATGCTGATGTCAGATTCAGTGTACCCCAGTGGACCCACTTCACAGGGTTCTCAGTGATTGTCATGCCCTGTAAGTGTTCACAGAAAGATATAGAGCATATGTGGTTATCCTTTTTTGTGCCTAGCCTATACTAGCTGTTTTGCTTATATTGTAGCATGAATCCCACCTTCTATTAGTGTGAATTCCCCCACAGCAGACTCTGGAACAAGAATTTTGGTGCGAGTCGTGTAGTTGGGGAGTGATCACAGGAATCATGAGGCATGAGCGGGGAGGTGAGGCGGGGAAGGAGGAAAACCATTTAGGGTGCATTAACGAATTGCTGCTGCTGTGGGCACGTGGGCACTCTCCCCAGGGAACTCTGAGAACCCAGGTGCGTATGTCAAAATTGTACTATTGCTGGGGAGAAACTGGGTGTTTATGCATCACCCTCATTCTTGGCCGGTGGACAGCCTCTTCTGGGTATGAATTCTCTGGCACTTCGTGCCTCTGGACTGGGCCAATCATGCTGCCGTTGCCAGGGAAAACCCTTCTGGGAGAGACACAGAAGGCCACTGGAAGACCAGGAACTACCTGCCAGGGACCTCTGGGGAGGGTGGGGATCCCTGACATGCTGGAGTCAGCTTATGCCACTGTCTGAGAGCCCAGTGTCGAGTCTTTAAGAATTTTTGCTAGCTGGTCGTGAAACACAGCCATTATTAAAAATTGCATTTTACAAACCCATAATTAAATAAATTATATGAAAGGTAACAAATACATCTTATCTAATTATTTAACTACATTTTTCAATTCTCTGTGCTCTTGAGGTTATCATATTCATATGGTGAAAATAGAATACGATGATGTGTATGTACATCAGCCACTCAGGGAATATTCGCACCGTGGAAATTGGTCAATGATCTCAGGACTTTTTTTCCCTCCAAAGAACAGGTGCTCAAGCATTTACCAACATCCCTGGTTGGGTTGCTATTGGTAGGGACACTGACTGTGTCTTCTATGTACTTCATTGTAGCTTATTATATACCTTAGCAGTCAGGGTATGTTTTTAAAGTTTATTTATTTATTTTGGGAGAGACAGAGACAGTGCAAGTAGAGGAGGGGCAGAGAGAGAGAATCCCAAGCAGGCTCTACACTAGAGTCCAATACGGGGCTTGAACTCACGAACTGTGAGATCATGACCCGAGCTGAAACCAAGAGTCAGACACTCAACCGACTAAGCCACCCAGGCGCCCCAGCAGTCAGGTATTAAATTTCCTACAAAATCATTAATAGGTCTGAAGAAACAGACAACAGACTGGGCTTCTGGAGGCCATTCCCAAAGCATCACGGCAGAGTTGGGGCCGCAAGGCCACTGCCATCTCTGTCACAGGCAGGAAATGGTCAGCTTGGGGAGCTGCTGAGGGACTCGGGAAGCCACCTTTTGATGGAGGCCCCGCTGCCGCCCCGCTGCCGCCCCGCTGCCGCCCCGCTGCCCTGATCCACACCAGCAAAATGCCTGTAGCCTGTCTGTTCTCAATGTGACTTGATTCTGATGCGTGGGACGAACAGGGGAAAAAGAAGCCACATCTGGATCTCCAGCTGTGAGGAAGTCTGGAAAAGATGTTAGACTTCTGGCTTCTGCCTGACAGCAAGAGTTACAGTGCAGGCGGGCAGTGCTCCAGGCAGCTGCATGGTGGCCCTGACCCTCATCGGCCCAAGCCCGGAGTCTGCCATGGGGCCTGCCCCGCAGGCGGAGTTCAGTAGGTAGGTAGTAAATAAGTCAGTGACTCTGGAAAAGGAGATTTCGTCTTCTATGGTTGTTCCATATCTTTGTCAGGAAGTAAAAGTCTGAAAGGGGACTGGGGCTCAGGAAGAAATATGTCGCCTGAAAGCTTCTTCCTTCCCTTCTGTCCCCTGTCCTACCCTCCTGTCCCCCTCTCCTCTCTCTGTCTCTCTCCCTCCTCCTCCTACTTCTCTCTCTCTCTCTCCCTCTCCTCCTCCCTCCCTCCCTCCCTCTCTCACTTTCCATCACCAGGACACCTGCTGCTTCTGCGGACACAGGGGGACCCTTCAGACCCACAGCCTCTTGTATTCTATGCGCTGCCTCTGTTAAACAGTAAACCCCCATCTTCAGGCAGTCCCTCAATGCTGTAGGAGTATCAGGTCTGGGGGAGCGCCTCATCAAAACTCAGCTCTGGGAGAAACATGGTCCAGGAAATGGCCTTCCCTTCATGGAGGGCCAGGCTCCTGTGGCTGGGATGCTGCCTTCTCCAGGCTGGGAGGACACGTGTGTTCCAGGCAGGCTGGAAGAGTTCACACACCCTTTTCAAAATATGAAATATATGCCTATTTGCAACATCATTGTGTCCCATTTCCCTAATAGCACCTTAATAGTAGCTTTTAATAACAGAGTTCAGCTGGGGTGGGGTGGGGGGCCCCTGGGTGGTTCAGATGGTTGAGCATCCAGCTTCTGCCCAGGTCATGATCTCTCAGTTTGTGAGTTCGAGCCCCTCATCAGCCTCTCTGTTGTCAGTACAGAGCCCACTTTGGATCCTCTGTCCCCACGTCTCTGCACCTCCCCTGCTTACATGCACCCCCTCTTTCTCTCTTTCCCTCTCCAATAAATAAACATTAAAAAGATAACAATGTTCGGTAGAAAGAGACACTGGCACTGTACTGCTGGCCCTGTGAGGTCAGGTGGGGGCCGTGGGCCCTTGGGGAGACCCCCTTACCTCTCTATGCAGGCTGTCCCTCCTCAAAGCAATGTTCTGTAAGCGCTTTGGGTTCTATCCAGAATTCCTTCGATGAGTGCTAAGTACCAACCTTACTGGGTCTGGGAAGAGGCTACCGACTTTGGTGTGGGGTATGGGGTGGCCATAGGAGCCGGGCCATGTTGAGGTAGAGCCCTGGGCTCTCCAGTGCCACTAGGGCTGCTGTGCTGGGGAAGGACTGACCTGCCTCTCTTTCAATGCCAAACCACCTCTATCAGTCCTGAACGCCATTCCTGAGGCAGGGACGTGGCTCCACCTTCTCTCCACCTCTGGACAGCAGAGGCAGGATCTGGACCTTTCAGGCTCTTGTCTTCCTGTCCACACTGGGGCAGTAAGGAAGTGGGAGTGGGGGGATCCTCTACAGGAACAGCCTCATCCTTCTCTCTCCCCTGGCCTGCAGGCATCCCTAATTTCTTCCACAGGGATTAGGTTCCATGTCAAACCCAAACCCATTTATAATAAACATTATTAAAAAAAAAAAAAGCCAGACCTACAAAAACTCAGTAAAAACAAAACAAAATCTGAAGCCAGAATCAGGGTCCTTGAGCAGTAGCTCAGTTCCTGATTACATGTCAGAGCATACCCAGTGCCCCGGTCAGTTCTGTCGGAGCCCCTTTGAAGCCCAGGGACGGCGGTGGTGATGTGAAGGGCAGCACGCAGCCCTCACAGGGTCTTACTTCCGGCAGTTGAGACTAGCGTCACACGGAGGCAAGGCAGAAGAAGGGGACTTCCTGGCTACGTCAATGTGCAGAATGCCTCCAAGTCACGCCAGGTGTCTGGTTGGGAGAGAAACATTGACGCCAACCCTTGGAACTGATAGAAGATTCTCCCGGCACGGGATTTGGCGAGTACTGCTGATGGGGAGGGACTATCGGGTTGCTTTAGCTGACAGTATTAGAGAATGAAGCCAACCTATTGAGTACCTGTTGAGTGTCCATGATAGGCCTGAAATTATTTTACCTGCTAGGGACACAGTGGTTATCAAAACCGATGGAAATCCCGGTCATGGCAGAGCTCAGAGTATAGTGGACCTTAAATAACCAAGCCATGGAAGGGGCAGCTGGCTTTGGAGCCCCTCAGAATGAGAGACTTGAATGCTTGGCAACATTTCTGGGATCCGGCTTCTCTCAGAGCCACTCCCTCCAAACAGCTTCTTCCCGCCTCCGCCACCATCGAGAGGGGGACAAAATAGCCCCCATCCTATTCCCATCTGAGGATCCCAGGCTGACAGAGAAGATGCCACAGTGAGGAAACTTCTATCAGTCAGCAGATAGGTGCCATGTAAGTGACAGCATCATGTCTGATATGAGATCACCTGAGCAAGAAATTTCCAGGTCAGGTGGATGGAGTCCCGAGGAAGCTGAAAGGTGGCCATCTGTTAGGGGCCCGGACATGCCAAACTGTGTGCTACAGTGCTCCCTTGGGCTGCCACTGAGCCTGAAGAATGACACTCAGCTCAAGAAGGGTGAATTAATGGGACCAACGTGAACTGAAACCAGGAAGGTGAAGGTAATCTTGTGTGCAGCCAGGCACACAGCTTTCTTGTTCTGATCTCGGCTGCCCGGAGATACTAGCTGCATGTAGGGGAAGCTTCCCGCTGTGGGGTCTGCAGCGTGTCTGCACGTGTGCAGTGCAGGTCTTGGCAAGACCCAGTGTTACACGACTGTTTTCTAGTCTCCTCTTCTCTCCCTCCCTGTCCTGTGGCTGGAATGTCCTGTGCTCACTTCTGATCCTGATCTTCCGCTTCTGTTCTAGCTCTCTACACCCCCATCCTCAGAATGCCCCCTGAGCTCCCCTTTTCTTATTAATTAGACCCCTTAAGTCTATCTCAGGCCCCCTCTTTGAGGAAGCTCTGACCATTCTCCACATGCCTTCTGGTACCTGAGTACCTGGCATGGCATCAGACCTTAAACAGCCGTCATTTCATTCTGCATCCCAGCAACCCTGTGAGGTCGGGATCATTTCGTCCCTTTTACAGGTGGAGAAACTGAGGCTCAGAGAGGCCTGACATTGCCCCAGGGAGAAAGAGTTAGGGCCCCTGTGACTGTGTCCACTGTGCTTTGCTTTGATGTCCTCACTTTTCTGGAAGATAACCGGGCATTCAGAGCGGTGGCTCCCAAACTTCGGGAGGCATGACCACCGGCACGGGGACTCACGGTATGATGGCGGAGCTGCAGAAGCAGACATTCTGGGGTGAAGAGCCAGCGTTTGTGCTTGGTTTGCCAGGGCCCTGGGTCCTTGTGGCTTTGAGAACTGCTACCTTAAGAGGTGCGCATTGTGGTGTCGGTGCAGATGTGGGTCTTGGGGACCCCTGGGATTCTGCTCCCTCCCCAGACCCACCAAATCGAAGTCTCTAGGGTGAGTGGGCCAAGGACCCACAGAGTGCCCCGGTTGGTTGTATCGTCTGGCAGGTGTGGGAGAGCTCATGGAGAGCCAAGCGTGCGAAACTAGCAGGAAATTGTATCCTGCTTTATCTTCTCCGAATTGTTCTACAGCAGCTCGGCTTGGAGGAGGTCCAGGCAACAGCCCTTAACTCAGAATTGCCCCTGAATGGGTGTGGTCCTGGTCCAGTGACTGGTGTCACCCCGTGTGCATTCAGAAGAAAGGCATTTCAGGAATGGAAGGGGGAAAAGCTTCCTGCCAAGCTGATGTGTGAGCGCCTACCCCTCCCCGGCTTGCCTCTTGCTCTTGCCTCTCACCCCTGCAAGGCTGAGTCCTTTCTGTCGCTTAAGGACCTGCTCAGGCCCTTTCATTCCACAACAGACTTGATTACCTCCAGCAAAGGGCCAACCTCATGCCCCTGAGCCTTTTAATCCTTCTTATGTGAATTTTCATGGGATTAGCGCTGTCCCCGGGAGAGCATCAGGACAGTTCCTGACCTGACACTGTGTTAGGCACGTAGTAGGTGCCCCTAACATCTGCACTTCCCTTCCACATCCTCTTCCAGGGAAGGCATCTCACCCACCTTGAACATCCCCAGCACGGGGAGCCTTGGCTTGCACATAGCATGTGTTCAATTAATATTTTGGATTCCTACATGAGTCTCAGAAATTACAATTTCTGGGGGCGCTTGGGTAACTCAGTCGGTTAACCGTCCGACTTTGGCTCAGGTCATGATCTCGGTTTGTGAGTTCGAGCCCTGCCTTGGGCTCTGTGCTGACAGCTCAGAGCCTGGAGCCTGCTTGGGAGTCTGTGTCTCCCCCTCTCTGCCCCTCCTCTGCTCATGCTCTATCTCTGTCTCAACAATAAATTAAAAAAAAAAACATAAAAAAAGAGAAATTACAGTTTCTGAGTGTTGTTGCAATGCACGTGAACAAAGGTGGGTTGCACGTGTATAGTATTGTCACTTCCTCCTGCCAGCTCCCTCCGGCATCCAGTCCAGTACGTTCACATGATTGCCTTCTATTAAGCATTTGTTTTCTTCTGAATGAATGGTTATTTACTTCTCAGGGTGAAAACTGATGAAGGAGAAAATGTGTGCTTCTCTATTAAAAAAAAAAAAAATCAGTAAAGCTACTCCAGACTTGACCAGACTCTTTCAGTACTTAAAGTGTCTATATCAGTTTCTTTTTCATTAAAAAAATGGAAGTAATAATAGTTACTTCATACATCTTTAAAAAATCTCTGGAAGAATTTCACAGTACACACATTAGCACACTCTCATATTGTAACTGCACGATATGACAGAGACACCCTGAGATTGGGACAGAAGGTAGAGCATATACTTTATCTCTGTCAAACAAGAATCAAAACAGAATAAAACAAAGGAAATTATAAAAGCCCACGGTTGATGACATTGTGTTGGTACAGGCACATCCGCTTTGGAGGACTATTTAGCAGTGCATATCAAATTCTAAATATTTTCGCATGTTTTTTACCTTAGAATATGAGTTCTAAGAATTACTACAAGAGAATAATCTCTTTTTTAAAGTTTTATTTATTGATTTTGGTAGGGAGCATGAGCAGGGGGGGGGGGGGGCCAGAGAGAAAATCCCAAGCAGGCTCCGTGCTGTCAGTGTGGAGCCTGATGTGCGACTCCCAACTCACGAGCCGTGAGATCATGACCTGAGCTGAAATCAAGAGTCACATGCTACCGACTGAGCCACCCAGGCACCCCAAGAGAATAATCTCAAAAGAGGAACAGTTTAAACGGGATTCATTCATGTAATATACAGGAGTGAAAACAAGAAGTAACACAAATGCACAAATATAGGAGATGGGTTACGCTATTGTACATTGACATACAGAATACTTCGCAGCAACTAAAAAGGCTAAACACAAAGCCGATGTAGAAACACGGACTGATTTAAAATACGTATAATATCAAAATACAATTTTGTGCACACTTTGATTAAAATGATGCAGATTGATATATTTACATGGAGGCATAAAGGTTCAAAAGGAACAGAAAGACATGAATATGTCTGCTTTGTTACCCTGGTGACACTAAATTTATTTTACATACAGGCGTATCGCTATTTTAAATCCCCCTGATCGCCCTGCGAGGCAGCTTTTACTAATTCCACTTCTCAGATGAGGAATCGGGCACAAAATAGCTTACTAAAACACACATCTAAGAAAAGATGAAACAGGCCTTGGAATGAACCTTGCCCCACTGCCCCCCAAATCTCTGCTTTTTAAATTAATTACTCACATTATTTTTCTATATCTGTGCATTTGGTGTTGGTTTCTCTTGAGAACTCTTTTTTAGTTAGACCTTATTTCATCCTAAAATAATGTAGACAGATACAGGAATTCATCCTAGGGTTTATTATATGTACCGTGTATAATTTGTAAAGTGTGGTATATTTTTACATATACTACGTATTATATATGTTGTTAGGAACCATTTCCCAGTATTCATGGTCCCTCTCACATAGATACTAGACTTGGCTATGGGACATGTCTTGACCAATGGGCCTTTGGCATGTGTGACAGCAGATCTTGGTAACCACATGTGAGTTGGGGCTTGGAACCCATCCACCATGTTTTGAGGAAGTCCAGGCCTAGCCACAGGAGAGGCTGTGTAGAAGAGAATGCAAATATCCTAGAAAAGAGCCCCAGCTGAACTTCCAGCTCATAGCCAGCACCACCTGCCAGTGACATGGCTACGTGGAGAGACTGTCATGGCTGGTCTAGCCCCCATTAAGCCTCCAGATGACAGTGACTCTTGTTGATATCACATGGATAGAACAACCACCCGGTGAGTCCAGCTAACCCATATAATCACTAGCGATAATAAATCTTTGTTGTTTGAAGCTACTAAGTTTGGGGACAGCTTGTAATCTAGCGACATCTGACGGACACACCGAAAAAGAAAATTTCAAAGTATCTGGATAAACTTAGCACATAATAAGTGCTTAATTAAAATGTGCATGAGGAAGAAGGGGTAAATTCTGCAGCCTGCCATTCAGTTTCTCTTTTGGTTGTCCACTGCAGACTTGCTCTTTGACGAGCAAACCTCTGTTGAACTGGATTGGTCTGTAAACCAGGCCAGCAGTCAGGACTGCTCGGGGCGGTCCTTCCTAGGGGGGAGGCTGTACAGTTCAACAGCAGAGGGACATTGTCCTTTTTGAAATGTCAGGTCCTTTATAAGCTGGAGAGTTACGGTCACTGCTTGGTAATTGTCCTGCCCCCTGCTAGTGCTTCCATTCTTGGCTCCCATAATAAAGTTCCGTCTCGTGCTCATTTTTTATTTTCCTAAATGTAGCCTGTCACGGAGCAGCCATTTGCTTTAGGATCTTAGACAACCATGATTGTTCCAAGCTATAGCATCTCTACTGCCCCTGCCTCACTTTAGGTCCCCATCCTCTCTCCATTAGATCATTAGAGCAGCCCCTAACAAGTCTCCCAGCATCTTGGCTTACACTCCTTGGTTCCATTCTCTGCAGCAGGCTGTAGGCCATTTGTAAAGCATAGAGGTATCATTTCACTCTGGTTTTTAAAACCCTCCAGGAGGCTCCCCATTGCCTCAGAGCTGCCTCTCTCCAACTGGATTCATCAGTGTTTCACAGGGGATGAGCTAGGAATGACATTCATAGTCTGATACATTTGGGAAACCCTGGGTTAAACAAAGTTAACCGGGTGCTTTTGTTGTGTGTTTGTTACAAGGCTTCTCAGAACCTTTAATATGCCGATGTGAATTGTGACTCTCCAAAAGGAACTTATAAAGGGCAACATTTACTAAATTTACCTTCTTGGCAGGCTGTCTTTGGTTCTATTAAGTTAATGTTTAGAACTGTTGAAACATTTGCAAGGTCTGTAGTTTGGCACGCAAGTTTCTTCATGTGCTGACCTCATTTTAGCTTTCCAGCCCGAATCCCTAGATTTCTCCCAACTTCTTGCTTCCTGACAACTTGGCGTCTCTACCTCCACATTCCTTTTATCCAGAATCACCCACTCTGTTCTTTTATAGCCTCGTTAATTTTTATTCATCTTCCAAATGTCAGGTCATTCTTTCCTCCTCTGGGAGACATCCTATCCCTGCTCGACCCCCACCCACAACCCCACTCACCCACCCTCCCCATCTTGGGCTGAATTATATATGTTCGCCCATTATATCCCATGATTTGTCCGATTATACTAACTTCCACACAGCCTTAAAATGCCTGATAGTGTTTCCTTCCAGATTGCACACCTTTGGGTAGGGCTGATTGCTTGGCACTTAGTGGGCATTTAATAAGTGTTTATTGAATAAGTGAGTACTGGGAAGAAGAAGCAATTTTGAGAAAATTACTGTTGACTAAGAACTTCCTGAGACTAGTCACACTGGTGGGTGATAACTTTTCAGGGGTTCATCTACCCAGAGTCCAAACATGTCTCTCATATTGACCTTACCCCACAGATATTCTCTAGGGTGTGATCTCCTGGGACCACTGAAGATCACATGAACAAAACTGGTTCTTCTCAATGTATTCCCTGAAGATTTGTACTTAGCAGTTGTTAGAATGTTGTTCAAACTGCAGGCACATAAACCCTGGAGCCCTGGTGGCCGTTCTGTGCATGAACAGATGGGCGCTGCCCTGTAAAGGGAGAGCGATGGGAAAGAGAAGGTATAGGGATTATCTGGAAAGAAGCGAAGGTGGGGAGATACAGTGGCCTATGTTGCTGACTGGCCTTCCGTTTCTCCTTCCAGCACTCCTTGAGGCCTGCCTTTGTTGCCTGTTTTTGAGTTATGAGGGTATCATACCTATGTATTTCCTTTTTTCTGCTTAAGCTTGTTTGCAGGGGGCTTTTGTTGTGTTACCAATAGGGTCTTAGCAACAGCCTGTTCTTTTTCCTTGAAAAACTCAAAATGTGAATAGCCCTGTGAACGTGCTTCTGTTTGTCACAGCCACGTTGTGAATATTAATGGCGACACTCACGCAGGTCGATCGTGCATTGAGAATATGAAATATGTGTGTCACTTAAAAACAAATGATCGTCAACATAGCGCCTGGGCTGAATTAGTCTCGCCCTGGTTGTCACTGCTGATGCGAAGGGAAGCTAAGGCGATGTGTTTGTGCCAGACTCTGTGGATCCCAAGGTCGGGACCTAAATGTGCAGATTCAGGAAGGTGTTGTCTTACTAATGATTTGTTATCGCTGTCTTGACGCATTGGTAGATTTATAGAGAGAAACATATTAATAAAAGGGTCTTTGAGCTGCATTTCTGCTTTGCTGAGTTGTCATTCATTAAGCAAATTTGAAGCAACATAATTGCTACAAGATTCTACATATTTGCAAATGAATTTGTGAATTTATCTGGGAAATGAATGGGTCTTAAGTTGGCTTGTTGGACTAATTCTGTCTTATTTCCAGAAGTTTTGATTATGGGTTTCTCAGAGCTCTCAGGGTAGTGAAACAGTTTGCTATGGACACAATAACAGACAGATAGGTTTAGATTTAAATTCTGACTCCATCACTTCCTAATAGTGGGACCATGATGCAGTTACTTCCCTGAGCTTCAGTTTCCTCATCTGCCAAATGGGCACGACGGTGCATATGGGGTTATTAGGGGAATGCATCTGATCATGTGTGTTAAAAAATTAGCATCTGACACTTGGTAGTTATTTCATTGTAAGCTGTGTTTTGATTGTTCCTGTTGGAAACGATATTGCTCCTAAAGGAAATTTGCCATCCACATAAATATTTACAAATGTAACTGTGTGACTTCAAGTTTGAGATTTGGGCTAGACATGGTTGAAAGGAAGGGCGGAGGGGCCAGTTACCTACCACCACATCTGTTACAGGTAGCATCCACTAGGGGCAGTGGTGGGCATGTATCAATTTCATCCAAAGGGAAGCTGTCTCAGATTTCCACTTGTGACAGCACAGTGCATGTTTGGAATGTACAAAACAAAGGGAATGGATTTGGCCCACGTGTGGGTATCTTACAGTTATTAATTGGCTTGTTGACCTGCTCTTTGAAGGATTTGTATTTCTCAAGTGTTCTATAAGATTCTAATCCCCTTTCTGAAGGTATCTGACAAGCAGCAATTTTTGAAGGCAGCTTGAATGATGGGAATGACATGGAATTTAGAGTAAAACCTGCATTATAGTTATTTTGACCATTTTATGTTTGGGCTCATCATTGTGACATCTGGATCCTGTTTCTGTATCTGTAAAATGGAGATAATAATGTCACCAGATGACATAAATGTATGTTTATACATTTCCTTCCTTCCTCCTTTCCTTCCTTCCACAAATGAAGTCCTAAGGGCTAGGGATCCAGCAGTGAATAAAACAGACAAAATGTTACCCCCATAGAGCTGACATTCTATGGGGCGAGGAGGTAAGATAATAAACATCTCAAAAAAGTAAAATACAGAGTTTGTCACCTGACTGCCAAGGAGTCAGATGTCCAGGGAAGAAGGAACTGAAGCATCAGTAGGGGTGGAGTCATCACTTCAGAACAGACTGGCCAGGCAAGGACTTCCTGAGAAGGTGGCTTTTGAAGAGCGATCGGAAGGGAGTGAGGGTAGCTCAGGATGCTACTGGGGAAGGGCGTGGGAGCATCATGGCGGAGGGCCTGAACTGAGAGGAGGTCTGGGGAGTGTGAGGAACCGTGAGGAGGTGAGGTGGGGGTGTAGAGTCCTCAAGGGGGAGAGAAGCAAGAATGAGGATGGACGCGTAGGTGGTGCAGCTGGCGGCGTTGAGGGCCATTGTCAGGATTTTGACTGTTACCCCAGACGTGACGGGCACTACTGGAGAATGATAATCACAGCAACAACACAATTCAGCTCTGTCTTAGCGGTACCGTTTAGGCCTCTGCTTCCCCACGTGGAAGCCATGGATCCCTGGAACTGTGACTGAGGAGACAGAGGGACTGGATTTTCCATTTTATTTCATTCGAATCGATTTAAATTTAAATTAAAAAATCATTACTTGATTCAGTGATTGGAAAACTTTTAAGTGTGTTTGGAACAACTTGGGTATATGAATCTGCTTTTTCAACTGCACAGTTATGAGATCTAAATATAGATCAGGTATCGCCAACCAAAATTCGTTGTAAAAGACACCCCGGATTTCCAAAACATAGGATGAAAAAGTTAAGGCTAAAAAAATTCAACCGTATGATTTATATTCATTTTGTGTTACAATAATAGTTTGAATATATTGGGTTAAATAAAATATAGTATCATTAATTTCACCTGCTTGTTTTTACATTTTTGAAATGTAACTACTGCAAAATTTAAAGTGACAAGCATTGGGATGCCTGGGTGACTCAGTCAGTTAAGCGTTCGACTTCGGCTCAGGCCATGATCTCGTGGTTTGTGAGTTTGGGCCCCACATTGGGGTCCCTGCTGTCAGCACAGAGCCTGCTTCAGATCCTCTGTCTGCTCCTCCCCCACACGCACTCTCCCTCTCTCAAAAATAAACATTAAAAAAATTATAAAATAAAATGACAAACATGGCTCATGTTCTATTTCTATTGGAGAAAGCTGATGTCAAGAAAGCCTTATGCGAAGCTTGTCACACATTAATGAGCTAATTCATTCATTCACCACAAATGTAGGGGGTGCTCTCTAGGGATGAAGCATTGTGCTGGCAGAGGGAGATACAAGTGCTTCCTGCCCTTGTGGGACTTCTATTCTAGTAGGGAAGAGAGACAAAAGAAAAAATAAAGTAATGCCAAATTGTGGCATGGGGTGTGGAGAAAAGAAGTAGGGGGTCTTAGAAAGAACCTGTTGGGAAGGGGATGTTAGGCGAGTTTCAGAGGCAAGGAGTTAGAACTGTTTGAGGATTATTATCAAAGTGTCACACAGAGGTGCCTTTTAAGCCTTTGAGTGTTCACAAAGTGAGTTACTGCTAATATCTGTGTTCTTAGGAGCAAGGCATTGGGCTGGAATATGATCCCCTTGAGAATAGAGACTGAGCTCAGTCAACATTTCATACCACGAGTTGTCTGCTGCATCGGGTGTTGGCGAGGATGGCAGACGTGGGAGGGCCTCTTGGGACATGAAGCCCTCAACAGGTTCCAGCTTTCATCCAGTTTAACTGGAAAGGGAAAAATACAGTGGTGCAAATAAAAGACATGGTGTTTCCAGGGATGAACAAAGGACACGTGTTGGAACATGGTTGGCATTCTGGACACGTGAAGACCAAATGACTGGAAAAGACCATGTAGCGCTTGGGTGTGAAGCACGTTTGAACTTGAAGTAGGTGGAGACGAACAGGGAAGGGCGTTCCGGGCAGGAGGCAAGGGACAAGAAAAAGTTCTGAGATGGGACCTGGTGGCCAAGACTAAGGATGCTCCTGGAAAGACAGGAACATGTGCTGTTCCACTCTGTCCTCTGCAACCCAGGCAGCAGCTCTGATCTTCTGAGTCCTGAGAAGTCACTAAATAAACAGACTCAGAGAGAAAGGAGGGCTAAGTACAGATTGAGCATTGCTAATAAAAATTTACCATCTGAATTGAGATATTCTGTAATTACACAAGGATTCCAGAGTTTGAAAGTTGAGGGTGAGAAAATGAGGCACAAAACTCAAATTAGTATTTCTTATAGTCATTAAATGTTGAAGTAATATTTTGGATACATTGGGTTGAATAGGTTGTATTAACATTAATTTCACTAGTTTCTTTTTACTTTTTACAAAAATGTAACTACTGGAAAATTTTATTTTTAACTTTTTCTTTTAAGTAGGCTTTACATCCAGCACAGATCCCCGTGCAGGGCTTGAACTCATTACCCTGAGATCGAGACCTGAGCTGAGATCAAGAGTCAGATGTTTAACTGATGGAGCCACTCAGGTACCCCACTACTAGAAAAATTTAAATTGCAAACAATGGCTGCCCTACTTAGGGCCTCGCCCACATCTCCTCTCAGTGAGGGTCTTCATATGGGCCTAAAGGTCAAGGCTTCCACAAACCCCCATGACTTGTTACAAGTAGATGTAAGCTGTTGGAATCACAGTTTCAGTGGGACAGGAGCAGCTCAAGCCCTCTCAGAAGAGAGAAAGTGGTTCCTTGGTCAGATGTGTCCGTATTTCTCTTCACTGAGAGCCTTTCTTCAGTATCACGTTGCTCTGGTGAAGTCGAAACTCTTGTCCTAATTTTGTACATTACATGCATGTGGCAAGTGAGATCTTGGCCTCTAGTCATACCGGGCAGCCAGGATTCGAACCTGATCATGAGCAAATCCTCATCCCTTATGCAGTCATTGAACCCTTGATAATAGTGCTAAAGATACCTTGCTCACTAGCATAGCAGCCCCTCCCTATTTCCCGGATGGGAAACTGAGACATAGAGAGAGACAGAGACTAGTCCAGGGTCCTGATGCCCACTGTCTTTATCTGCCGCAGGTCCCTTGTAAATGGAATTCCATGGAAAGGAACATAGTCTACACCCCTGGGGGCCCAGGGGAAGTGCACCACTCTTCTCCCAGCCCACTAGTGTGGAACAATAAAACCAGGATTTATTGAGCATTGATGTCAATTGGGACAGTGCTATTAAGGTGATGATGGCCCGGTTAGGAGTAAGCTTCTCATTCCTGAACTTCCTGGAGGTGGGGGCTGCATACTTGGCTTTTTCCTCCTACCAGTGAGACTGGCAGCTGCTGCTGGCGATGAATGAGGGCTAAGTGGGGATAGCGCTGGCTCTCAGTGACACACAGAGAGAGGTACTGGCCACTGGTGATCTTGCCCAGGATTCAGGGCTGTGAGCCAATCAGGAAGAGATAAGACTTGCCCTGGTGACAAGACCTCCCACGTGCTGTTTATATACATATCTCCCTGCCATCTGGGCCCTGTCCCATGCTTGGCCTCCATCCTGGGAAACCAAGCTGTGTCACACACTTCACATTGATGCATTCCAGGCCCGAATGTTTAGGCAGAAATGTGAGGTGGAGGAAAGGCTCAGCCCTGTTGCAGGATCTGAGAAGTCACAGAGCCCCAGCAAGCAACAGGCCAGAGCTCTCCAAGCCCACAGATGTCTGGGAAACTAATCCTGGGGGGCTTACTAGAGGCTGTACCTCAGGGGCTTGAGGGGTGGGAGTAGGCTCCCCAGCTGGCCCACCCCCCACCTAGGGGATGAGAAGGACTTTAGTGTGAAGGCAGTTAGGAAGCAGCATGGGCTGTTCTCCCTCATGTCCCCTGTGGCCACAGCTCTCTGTTGATTGACAGTCTTTCACATCCCTAAAAATTACATTTTTTATCTGAAAAGAAACACCCTGAAATGTTACCAACAGTAAAGTCTTTGGGTGCTGAGTCTATGGATGATTTTTCTATCTCTAATTTTCTTTTCTTTACTCTGAACATTGTCTCCACTGAGCCTATATTACTTTATAACAATAATATTTGAACAAAGTTTTTGGTTGTTTTTTTTTTTTTTCCTTCTGCCCAGAAGGCAAGATATGACTTCCATGGAGCAAATTATCTCCTTGAGCAAAGATGACCGTTTCTGAATCTGCCACAGACCCATATCCCTAAGTACTTCATTCTACTTTTTGCTCTCTGTTTCTTCTTCCTTAGGGGGGATAATGCTGTTCTCTTAAAACTGGGGGCTTTACATACTTTATTTCATTTAATAATAAAAACTAAAGCAAGAAATAAGTAGGTAATAAAAGGGAAGAAGAGAACCCTGTGATCCTGGGTCTTTGGACCCAACATCAATAAAGAGATACTTGGCCAGTGTTTGTTCTGCCGCCATATTGCTCTCATCTCCCACCCGTTCTGTCACTGCTGTTCCTCCACCGCACCACAACCCCAAGCCTCCACTGGACATTTCCTGTGACGACTGTCTGTCCTCCCCTCTTACAGCTTGTATTAGTCCAAGTCCTCATTCAGGTGGCACTCACGCTGGGAATTCGAATCTCTGAACTCATCTTTTTTCTTTCTCCACTTTGTCCAGCGACATTAGGAGCAACCAGCCGATCTCATGATGTTCATTATTTTGCCAGAAACTTTTGAAAGTATCATATACACAGCCAGCCAGCCCTGTGCTTCTTAGAAGTGGTTCATTAGGAATATGCATGGCTGATAATGTTGTGTTTCTTTGCTGCCAGATCAGGCTGTGGACTACCAGTGCTCTCTTTACTACTGGAAATAGTCATTCTTGTCCTTAAGTCTAATCAGATGGACTGTCAATTCCAGAAATCCCACAAAAAAACCCAGAAAACTCATCTTTGGGGTTCCCGGATGGCTCACTTGGTTAAGTGTCTGACTCTTGGTTTTGACTCAGGTCATCATCTTGTGGTTCATAAGATGGAGACCCTGCATGGGGCTCTGTGCTGACAGCACAGAGCCTGCTTGGGATTCTCTCTTTCTGTCTCAAAATAAGTAAATAAACTTAAAAAAAAGAAAACTCATCCTTAAATTTCTATTCCTCTAGAACCACTCTTAGTACCAAAATCTGTATTAGTCAGTGTTCTCCAGAAAAACAAAACCAGTAGGCTCCATCTGTCTACCTGTCTCTGTCTATTTATCAAGAGATTTTTTAAAGTTTATTTTTATTTATTTTGGGAGACAGCGAGCACATGTGGGAGAGAGAGAGAGAGAGAGGGAGAGAGAGAGAGAGAGAGAGAGAGAGTCCCAAGCAAGGTCTGTGCTGTCAGAGCAGAGCCTGATGTGGGGCTCGAACTCATGAACTGTGAGATCATGACCTGAGCCGAAATCAAGAGTCAGACGCTTAACCGACTGAGCCACCCAGGCGCCCCCTCAAGAGATTCATTATGAGGAATTGATTCATGTGATTATGGAATCTGAGGAGTCCCAAGATCTCATTGGGCAAGTTGGAGACCCAGGAGGCTGGTGGTTAGTTCCAGTCTAAGTCCAAAGGCCTGACAACCGGGTGAGCTGACAGTGTAAGTCCCAGGCCAAGAGCAGGAGAAGACCGATGTCCCAGCTCAAGTATCACACAGGCAGTTTCCTTTCACTCAGCCTTTTTGTTCTATTCAGGTCTTCAATGATTGGATGAGACCTACCCACATTAGATACAACAGCCTGCTTTACTCAGTCTACTGATTTCCCTCACTTTTTTATGAAGTTATCTATCCACTAAAAAACGTCTTTGTTCTACATATTTGGTAATGAGAGGGTTTCTCAGGATATCTGTTTGCCAAATTGTCTGGAGCAGAAGTCACCCATGTATATCTAGCGTGTGTCACTGTGGGTGTGGGTGTACACATTCATATGTGACATTTATAAATTTTATTAAATTAGTAAATTTCACATAATGAAAATGTATCTTTGCACGAAAATTATTATATTCAGGATAGAGTTTATCTCTGGAAGGCAGAAAAGGAAATGGGATTAGAGAGGGATACACAGAGGCTTCAAGTTTATCTGCAATATTTTAGTTCTTAGAAAAATGCTAAGATTTTATCAAGCTTGTGGTTGTGAAACAGGTGTCTCTCATATTATCTCAATATTTTATGGTGTGTTGAAAATAACTTTATAAGTGGAAAAAGGAAGGAAGGGTGGAAGTAAGGAAGGAACTAAGAACGGGATAAGAACAGTAGCTGCCAGGCAACTCCTAGAATGATGGCCAAAATCAAGACCACAGAGCCAGTGGGGAGGATGCCCTGCCACAACTGGGTGGCTGGACCCTTTGGTTCTCCCTCTGCTGCCACTCTCCCTGGAGGCTCAGGGTTGGCCCCGATACTATGGCCGCCCCCTGCCAGAATAGAATCTCTGCAGTTCTGAATCTTTGAGTTACCACATCCCGAGTCTGTTCAGGCACAACTTAGGTTCCGTATATCACTCTAGACGCAAGGGGATGGTGGTGGTTAAAAAAAAAAAAAAAAAAAAGTATCTTGCATTTTTGCCCTTTATATTGAGAGGCTGTCCCTGACTCATAAAGTGGAGAGCTTCTCAAGCACAGTGAGGAGACAGAAGTTCAAATAACAGACAAAAATCAAGAGCCTGGTGCCAAACACACCTAAGAAGATTGAGCTTCTTTTGCAAGATCCTGGGCCTGACCCTGGCCTGGGTCCTGTACCTGTAATACTTCCCTCCATCCCAGCCTCACCCCCAGGTGAATTTCCTTACGCCAGTCTTTGTGGACCACAAAGAATTGGACTTGCTCCGTGTCCCAAGGTAAGGCAGAGGCAAAGCAAAGACCAAAATTCAGGTCTCCTTGACTCTAAGTTCTTGTTTCTGACATTTTCAGGCAAAATTAAGGGAGACATTTTCCTTATGAGCTTCTACCTCCTCCCTGTTGTTTTATCACGATCAACAGATTATGGCTCCTTCTAGTGTGTGCTTTATCCTTGCCGTGAGGGAAAGGTCAATGGAAAGGTGATCTTTTTCTTTGTTGTGCTACAGCAAAATAATTTGATAGAGAATTTGATTTTGATAAAGTGGTAACAGACAACCCCAGATATTGCATTGGATAGAGACCTGTGGAGGGGCAGACATTTTCCCAGAGCCAACTATGATGGGGGTTTCCAGGAGCTGTACCAGTGAGGGGACATGTCTTATTTGAGACTTCAGGGGCTCTTCAGATTCATTAGGGGCAAACATCTGCCTCAACAGTCTACAAATAAGAAAGACTAAAGATCTTCGGTATAAATATGAAACAGGGTGGGGCCAGGGTGCAGATGTGCCTAAACAGAACGTGTTTGGGTGCCTTAGATGTGGATTGTATGCTGAACACTGAGCCTTCTTCAAACCATCTGGCTGGCCGTGTGTGCAAAACCCAGAAATTGGTCACATTTTCTCGAAATTAAAATTCAATAAGAGGCATCTTTCATTTCAATCTCCTGCCTTTGTGTAGCAAACACAATACTCTGGTGACAAATGCAGGTGAATTGAATTTTGTTTTCCCCATAATAGTTGCATCTAGCAGCAGACTAATGTATTAGTTATCAGAGATGAAAATAAGCATAATGCCTGATTCTGAACTTGAAATTGCATAACTGCAGCAAAATGGCTTTCGATTGAAGAGCACATTTGTTTTCCTTTCCTTTTTTTCTTCTTCTTTTTGTTAAATCTCCATTTATCTGTTATGGTCATGGTTTATTAGAGGGTTGCTTTGGAGCTTTAATGTGAGAGGGCCCTCATTTAATGCCAAACAGCTCCACTCTGAGCTCCTGCTCACCTACCCAAAGCCATTAGCATTTGCGCCTCCAAGCCTGGACTCTAGGACATACCTTCTTCCCTTTCATTTTGTAATGCACGTTTTCAGAGCCTATGTGAATACGTAGGAGCGTGGGGGCTTTTGTTCAGTGAATGGGGGCACAGTAATGAAAATAGGTATCATTTGAGCACTTTCTGTGTGCCTGGAGCTTTATGTACATTGCATCTAATCCTCGTATCATCTGAGGAAGGGAGAGATTATCCCCACTTAATTGGTTATGGAACAACATCTTTTTAAAAAAATTGTTTATTTATATTGAGAGAGAGAGAGAGGAGAGAGCAAGCGAGCAGGGGAGGGGCAGAAAGAGAGGGAGAGAGAATCCCAGGCAGGCTCCATGCTCAACACAGAGCCTGACTTGGGGTTCAGTCTCACGAATCTTGAGATCATGACCTGAGCCAAACACAAGAGTTGGATGCTTAACCGACTGCACCACCTAGGGGCCCCTGGAGTAACATCTTAGAGAGGAAGGTGGATTGGCTGGAAGGGTGAGAGCAAGAGAAAGAGAAACATTAAACCCTGGGATTGGACCTGGGTATAAGGTGGGTGATGTTACTCTGTAGTGTGTGGTCAAGGGTTTTGCTTCGGGGTAAGGATCACAAGGTTGGTATAGGAATTATTTAATTTGAGACAACTATTTGAATTTCAAGTGGAGGGGCACCTGAGTGGCTCAGTTGGTTAACCGTTGGACTCTTGGTTTCGGCTCAGATCACGATTTCACGGTTTGTGGGAACCAGCCCCATGTCCGGCTCTGTGCTGACAGTGCAGAGCCTGCTTGGGATTCCACCCCCCCCCCCTTTCAGAATAAATAAATAAACTTTGAAAGTCATGTGGAAACATCAGTTACGGAGTTGGTGAATTGAAGGGTAGAACAGTTCAGGGAAAGAGAGCGATGAACATTTGGGCTAGCCTCGGAATCAGCGTCCTTCAGTAACTCACTCATCGTCAACTGGCTGGCATGAGGCTGAGTCCAGATTATCACCACTGCTGAGCCTGGGGCAGGGGTGACATTCAGAGCAAGTCACCCATGCTGGGGCCTTTAAGCTGGATGTAACTGTGGGTTTTATAACTGAATTATAAATTCATTTATAATTTATAAAGGCTACATCCATCAAAGCAACGTACACTCTTCTACGCCTCATTTTGTCCCCAGCTGAAGACAGTAGAAGATTTCGAATGGGAACTTACCCCGTGTGAGTAGGTCTCTGTTCCTTGCCTTAAATCAGAATTATCATAAGAATCACCATCACCATGCATGCCCCCAGAACTCTCCGATTCTTCTCAGGGTTCCCACACGCCTTCCCACTCTTCTGCCTACGGGATGCGACTCTGAAATGTGGTGCTCAGAATGCTGTTTAATTCCCTCTTCTTTGACTTCTGTCCAGACCAGCTCGATTTGGAAAACATTTATAAAACTGTACCTGTGTCCAGCCTGATAGAGAGAAATGGGAGTGTACGCTTTCTTTCCTAAAACCAAGATCAAGACACATGATCTGCCCAAGAACCTAATTTCGGGGTGAGATTTTAATTATATGATAAGTGAAAGAAGGCTACGTTAAATCACTTGCAGCTAGATATTAGAGAAACTACCTTTAAGGAAATCGCCTGTGTCATCAGCCTGGCAATAAATGTGGATTTTGGTCCCACCTGTGGTTTCTAGTTACCCTTGGTGTCTGTTGTGGCCCATGAGCAGTCATGGGACTTACATTTAGAAGACAGACTAGGTGTCCCACTATAAGACATTGTAGGAGAACAGAGTTAGGAGCGAAACGAAGCTGAAGCCTGAATGTGTAGCACTCAAAGAAGACCCGTTTATTAAAAATCTTGTATGCAAAAGGCTCTGTTCAGGAAGCAGGAATGATAAGGTTGGCTTATTGTCCACTAGCCATTCACAGGCTAATAGTGAACTGATAACCAGTTAATCAGCAATTAAAATTTTTTTTAATGTTTATTTTTGATAGAGACAGAGAGCGAACAGGGGAGGAACAGAGAGAGAGGGAGACAAAGAATCTGAAGCAGGCTCCAGGCTCTGATCCGTCAGCTCAGAGCCCGATGCAGGGCTTGAACCCATGAACCATGAGATCATGACCCAAGCCAAAGTCAGACACTTCACCGACTGAGCCAACCCAGGCATCCCATCAGCAGCAGCTTTAATATAATATAGTAATTTTAGGGAGGGGTGGAGGCTGGACGACCTCACCATTTGACTGGGAGGATCGGAACAGACTTCCTGGAAGGGGTGTCATTTGAGCCAAGCCTAGGGTGCTGGAATTTGGATGTGAGCAGAAGGTGGGTATGGAAGGAAAGGCTCACAGGCAGAGGGAAGGGTGCTAAACAGGCTTGAGACATGAGAACCCAGGGCCAGGTCATGGGAAGAGTGAGGAACATATTTTGACCACATGGGACAGAGGTTCTCTGACCAAGACTGAAAAGGAAGTAGGGAATCAGGTCAAGGGAACTTGTGAGAATTTGGCAGAGATGGAGGCTGGAATTTTTTCTTTAGGCGATGGAAAACCATAGAGGCTCCTTGAGGAGGGAGAGAAGTGGTGTGGTAAGAGCCGCACTCCAGGCTGCTAGAGTAGAATGGACCACAGACCGGGGCATGTTAGGCCACCGTCCAGCCCAGAGGACATTTGTCTGCATAAAGGTAACAGGGTATCACAAGCACAGGGGTGCATATAAACATGTAAAAAAAAACTCAGGGTTTACACTTAGTAGTAAAAATACTGGTCCTTCCAACACCTTCTCTGGAATTCTTGCCCTGTCTTCAAACCAAATAACCTGTCGGATTGTCAAAAGAATCCAATCATGTCATCGTTGGGTCCAGTTTCTTCGGTGGCTATTGCCTTTAGAACAAAAGCCAAGTTTTAGTGTGGAATGGTGGGTTCCTACCAATGTGGCCTCACGTCCCATAACTCAGGGCTCCCACCAAGCCATGCTGGCTGTTCTACATCAGCTTATGTCCCCACCACACCATCCCTCCTTACTCTGTCAGGGGCTTTTTGTTCTCAATTCTCTCCATGTCCAACCCAGAGCTCCTCATTCTGCTGCTCAGCTGGCTCTTCGTTGCATTTGCTCAGCAGCCCCACGGCTCTGGAGGCAGGAAGCTTATGTGTCACCTTGAACTGCCAGAGGTCAGCACAATGACCATGTGAGCAAATGGTAGCCTTACCTTCAGTTTTCCCAACAGGAGCCACACCTTCCCCCAGGCCATCAAAAGAGTCCCCCAGACCTCTGGCTTCTCTTAGCACCACTGTGCCACGAGGCAGGGATTAGGGGAGACTCTGGGGCTTTTCAGTTGCATCTCTAGGAACGAGGGGTCTAAAGGAAACTTACTTTGAAGGATTGAGATAATAGACGATTCTTGGCCAATTCTAGTTGAGAAGGTGACTCTTGGCCTCTGGTTGCCAGATCTTCCAGGGAAGAGTTTCATGAGCATAAAGATTCTGGGTGCTTGGCTCATATGACTATGCAGGTAGAGGAAGCCTGCCAAGAGAGGTGAGTGCATCCAGTGAAATACTAATCAGGCTCCAACATCAGTTCTAGATCCTTCACTAAAAAGTCTTGGCAAAGAGAGACAGAACAGCCCAGATAGCTGTCTTCTTAGAAACATAGGCTCACACCAGTCCTTGGTTTACCTGCATTTTCATGCCATTTGTATCATACACCTGCTAGGTGCCAGCCATTTCCTAGGTTCTGACCCTTCATAACCTCTTTGCAACCACCTAATGCACCAGTGAGTCCTGAATCTACCCCAGACACAGGGTCCTCCCCGAGGACTTGAAATTTCAGTCCGTTTCTACCTTGTGGAGAACAGGGATGTCCACTGAGTTCTGTGATGCCCAGGAAGGGAATGGAGGTTCGGACTGCAGACAGGCAGGAATGAAGAGTCACATGCCCATTATACCTACAAAGATGGGGCTCTTCTACAAGATCCTTCTATGGCCAGATCACATCCTGGTCTGGGTCCTTTCCATATATATATATATATATATGGAAATATATATATATATGGAAATATATATATGGAAATATATATATGGAAATATATATATATGGAAATATATATATATGGAAATATATATATATATATCCTTCTTCTGCCCCAATCCCCACTACCACCTTGCAATCATTTAAAATTTTTTTTTTCAACGTTTATTTATTTTTGGGACAGAGAGAGACAGAGCATGAACGGGGGAGGGGCAGAGGGAGAGGGATCGGAATCGGAAACAGGCTCCAGGCTCTGAGCCATCAGCCCAGAGCCTGACGCGGGGCTTGAACTCACGGACTGCGAGATCGTGACCTGGCTGAAGTCGGACGCCTAACCGACTGCGCCACCCAGGCGCCCCCACCTTGCAATCATTTTAAAAGAGCAAAGTCTTTATGCCCATTTACAGAGCAAGAGGAGTAGAAAATTAGGGCAACTTGCCCCAAATTCCATGGTTAGTAGGTACCAGAGCTGGCATTTGGCCTGAATCTTCCTGGTCAGAGTTCAAGTCCAGCCACCATGATAAGAGAGTTGCCTTTAGCAGCTGGTGGACCTGAGTTTCCTTTCTCATCCTGTTCTCACAAATTATATGGCCTTGCATGAGGTCCTCGACCTCTCCCAGCCTCAGTCCTCAAATTCCAAAGGCAAATGGATCCAAGAACCCTGCTCACACTATTGTGGGCATTTGGGTGAGGACTAAGGCATAGCCCCTGCACAGCACGTAGTAAGACCTCAAGGAAGCTTACCCACTGTTATTACTGTTTTCATTTTAAGAAGACTGTTCAAACCCTCACCCCTGGGCCTTGCTTAGATTCTGGGATATAGGAGGAGCAGGAACATCTTGTTCTTGACCTAAGAAGATGCTGTGATAGCAGTTTTCTTTGATCCCTGATGAGCAGAGGTGCCAGCAACACTGGCAGCCCAGTCGGCTGCTGGCGACACTCAGGCTTCCCAGATGCCTCAGGGCAGGCAGGCAGCCATGAAGACCTGGTCTGTGGAGTCTCCTAGGCTTGTGCTTCCTGAAAGGTCCCTAGCATGGAAGGGCTCACAGGTACTTCTGCCTAACTTTCCACTGGACATTGAGTTGGAGGAAAGTTTCCACCAAAGTTTGGGACACAGTCTCTAATGAGCATCTCTGGACTTTCTTTGTCTTCAGTGGCTAACAAATGCCATTCTGTGTACACAAATTATCCTGCTTCACCAACATTTAATACTTGGGAGAATGAATTATTTTCTTTCTCTTGCTAAGTATGGACTGGGAAAGCCCATATTAGATTTGATCAAAAAGACAGGATGCCGCCACAGGATCTGGTACCATGTGGATGGACAAGTTTTGTCATCAGAGCCCTCTGCTTTGAGGCAGGTGACTTGACATTGCCCCAGAACCTGCCTCAGAGCCTTCCCCAGGAAGGGGGTGGGGGTGACCTAATCCGTGCAGATGTCAGCAACATGGAGCCTTATAGGTTTGGAGTCGGAAAGAGACGGATTCTTTCTGAGTTCATTGTCTTAATTGATGTGTGACTTTGGCAAATTGCTACATACTTGCTTGTCCCCTTCTCCTCATCTGTAAGTCGGGATAATGATGCCTCTGTCATAGGGCAGTCACATGTGCATAAGCACTAGGTAAAGGGTGGCTGGACTGTAATTGTTACCTCCAGAAAAATGTTCCACTTAGGTTTTTTTTTTATTGTGATAAGGTATACATACCGTAAAATTTACCATTTTAACCGTTTTTAAATGGCATTTTAAGGTTCAGTGGCATTAAGTGTTCTGCATTTTTGTGCAACCACTACCATCAGGACGCTTTCATCTTCCCAGACTGTAACTCTGTACCCATTAAACGTGAACTCCCCTCTCAGCCCCTGGTAATCACTGTGCTACTTTCTGTCCTATATATTTGACTTTTCTAGGTACCTTTTATAAGTGGAATCATACAATCTTTTGTCTTTTTCTGTCTGGGTTATTTCACTTAGGTTAATGTCTTCAAGGTTCATTCGTGTTGAAGCATGTGTCAGAATGTCATTCCTTTTTTTTATAGAAAAAATTTTTAATGTTTATTTATTTTGAGAGAGAGAGATCATAAGTGAGGGAGGGACAGAGAGAGAGGGAGACACAGAATTCGAAGCAGGCTCCAGGCTCTGAGCTGTCAGCACAGAGCCCGATGTGGGACTTGAACTCACAAACCGTGAAATCGTGACCTGAACCGAAGTCAGAAGTTTAACCAACTGAGCCACCCAGGCGCCCCTGAATGCTTCATTCTTAAGGTTCAGTGATATTCCATTATCTGTGTAGGCTACATTTTGTTTATCTGTTCATCCATCAGCGGATGTTTGGGTTGTGTCTACCTTTTGGCTGTTGTGAATAATACTGCTATAACATGGGTGTACAAATAACTGTTTGAATCCCCGATTTCAATTATTTGGGATATATATCCAGACATAGAACTTCTAGATCCAATGATAATTCTGTGTTTAATGTTTTGAGGAGCCACCATACTGTTTTCTATAATAGCTGCCTTATTTTATATCCCCACCAACAGTGCCCAAGGGTTCCAGTTTCTCCACATCCTCACCAACATTTATTGTTTTTTCTTCTTTCTTTCTTTCTTTCTTTCTTTCTTTCTTTCTTTCTTTCTTTCTTTCAATGGCCATCCCAATGGATGTGAAGTAGTAACTCATTTTGGTTTTGATTTGCATTTCCCTAATGATTAGCATAGGTGAGCATCTTTTCAAGTGCTTACTGACCATCTGTATATCTTCTTTGAAGAAGTGTCTGTTCAAATTGCCTCATTCAGTCTCACAAAGGAAAATATGTTCACCCAACTTAGCAGTCACAGATTTCTAGATATTAGTGTTTCCCTGATCCCAGCGTTGGTCCATTGATTCATTAAGCAAATTCTTCTTGAATGTTTGCTCTACTGCAGGCTGTGAGTGGAGTGTTGGGAACACTGATTGGAGGCTGATGTCGTGCCAGTCCTCAGGGAAACCTCAGGATGGTGGGGAAAGCAGGAGGGGAGTTCTGTGAGAAAGATGTATGTGGTTCCAATGGGCACAGAAGAGGAACCATCTGATTGCCTTTGAGTGGTCGGGGAATCACCTGGGGGAGATGCTGAGGCTGGATCTTGAAGAATAAGGACAGTAAAAGAGAAGAAGGGAGAGTAGGCATTCCAGGCAGAGGAACAGCATGTGCGAAAGGTTGGAGGCAAGGAAAACACATTTTACCATGAGAATCCATGCCTAGAGATGTCCAGCAACTTTCCCACATGAGTGAATGCCACTGTTTGGCCTGAACTCAGGACTCCTGAGCTTTGGATCAAAGCTAATACAGTGTGGATTTCTATGCCAGTAAATACTCATTAAGAGAGTCATGTTCCATGCCCACTTGTTCCTCCTCCAGCAGGCCTGGCTTAGGTTTCCTGCTGTTGCTGAGAGGCCCCCAAGCATGGGCTCCCGGCCCAGCTGGGTTGGGGGTCTTCCCAGAGATACTAAGGTGAGGAGCTGTGTGCTTAGGTGTGCCCTATTACTGAAAGCCATTGCTCTGCACAGTGGCATCAAACTGTGAAATGGATTCATCACCAAGGTGTGGTTAGAGATGTGCTCATCTCAGAAACCTGACTCTGGGGAAGGAAAACCCAGACCAGATCCTGATTAGTGCTTCTGTCTATCTCTCCACCTCCAGCTCCTGGGATCCTACCACTCTGGGAAATTAAACAACAGAGTAGAGCTTCTGAGAGCAGGCACACATCTGATGGTAGAATTGAAATTTAGTGCCTAATCAGGCACTGGTCTGGGCACGGGATCAACAGGAAATGGATGGCTGAAGGTGCCCTCGGATGGATGGCCTTGACATAATCCAGGGATGCATTCTGGAAAAACGTTGTGCAACCTAGACTTTGTCCATGGAAGACTGTCTCCTGTACCACGCAGAGCTCCCTGCCCCAGGGATTTCCTCAGCTGAAGAAAGATCTCTCCCCAAGTCTTGCCCTCTTTCTAGGGTGGCCCACCTCCTGTGGCTGACTGCTGTGGGGGTCTAAGGGCCTGGCCCTCTCACTGTCCCAACTCAGGACAGCTCTGAAGGATCCTCTTATCTTTGGCATTCCTCGTGGAATTGGCTGAGTCTCCCGCTGAGACCCCTGGAAAGAGGGTGTGGGAGTAGCATGCACCCCTCACTCCCTGATTGCCAGTTTCCTAGAAGCAGTGGGAGCTCTGGTCACTGACAACTAAAAGCACATTGCCATGACACTCTCGGTGCCCTTTTCGATGGCCTTGTCAATCTCCTTGTAATTCACTTGTTGGAAACCTCCTCTGCCTCTTCATATGGTCTTTCTCTCTTGTTTGAGTTTTGAAGAGTCTTATTTCCCCTCTCCCTCAACCTCTAACTTAAGATGATGCGTACAGCCCCCCCCCCCCCACTGCTAATCAGTGGCGCTCTTGTAAGCCAGGTTCCTGTCATGCATTTTTTGAACTCGATTCTTCTCTGCAAGTTTCCTCATCTTTGAAATGAATAACAGGAAAAAGTAAATGTTCCATTTGATCCAAACACATTTACTCTTTTATTAAAAAGTCAATTCATTTTCATCGATCACCCACTATATGCCAGGCACTTTACTATTTCACTTGTGGCTTTTAAAGGAATTGGAAGTGGTTTACACCTATCTTCTTATCTGACTGTGTTATTTGTTTATGTCAACCCCACATGTACTTGCATACCATCCCCCCTTTCCACTAGGTCAGACCCTGGGATTTGCAGCTGGAGAAACTTGGCTCGAGTTCCAGTTGTGCCATTTGCTACGTGGGTAACTTTCGGAAACATGTGTCAAGTGTCTTTATTTTATTCTTCATATGTCACATGAGAAGCATAATAATTAGGTATTCCCTAGGAAATGGGGAAAATAATGAAATAAAGCTTGTGAAATTGCCTGACAAAATGCTAGACACCAGTAGATACTCAAGAAAATATTATGAAACATGATTTTTAGTCAATGGAATCCAGTTTTTTGTGACCTCAGACCCAGGACAACCAATGAGCCTGCTTCCAGGTGCTGTGACTCCTGAGGGTCTATATAGATCTTGAGATCACAGAGCTACATGGAAGGTGTCACCCCTGGCAGGGAGTTCGGGAAACAGCTATAGTTAACAGCTCTTGCTGCACAGATCATCCCACCAACAGGGGCAAAAATCACTTGGCCTTTTCTCACTGGAGGTGATGAACACCGTTCTCCTCCTTATCCGTGTGTATTAGCTTCCAGTTGCTGCTATAACAACTTACCACAAACTCAGTGGCTTGAAGTAATGCAAGTTTGTTATCCAACGGTTCCGTAGGTTTGAGATCTGACATGGATCTCACTGGGCTGACATCATGGTGTTGGCAGAGCAGTGTCCCCTCTGGAGGGTCCAGGGGAGAGTCTGTTTTCTTGCCTTTTCCAGCTTCTGGAGACAGCTCATACCCTTTCACTCACAGCTCCTTCCTCCATCTTACAGTCAGCAACTCTTGGCTGAGATCTCATACTGCTGCCGTCTTTAAGGTTCTGTTTCCTGCTCCCTTGTGATTATATTGAGCCTGTCCAGGTAACCCAGGATAATCTCCTGACCTCAAAGATTCTAACTTAACCACATCTGCAAAGTCGTTTTAGATGTGTAGATTGACACATTCATAGGTTTTGAGGATTAGGATGTGGACGTCTTTGGGAGACCGTTATTCAGCCTACAACAAGTGAGGACACAGGCTCAGACACATGCATGCTCTCTCTCCCTTTCCCTTTCCCTCTCCCTCTCCCTCTCTCTCTCTCTCTCTCTCAAAATAACTAGACATTAAAAAAATAAATATCATTATCAGTCTCCTTGCAGTTGTTGTAGATGCAGGTGCTAAATAACAACACCCTGTGTGGATGGAGAGATCCTTAGAAGTTCTCCTTTTCATATGTGCAACCAACCTGCTCCAACTTTTCTGACTAGAGGAGATTTCCAATCAGAAGCCTTCCTGGCCCGGGAGGTGTGTGACAAGCTGATGTCTGTTGGAAGGAGGGCACCAGCAGCACTAAGGGGCCCTTCTGAGCAAACCAGAGTTCGCAAAACCATCCTCAGTTCACCGGGAATGTTCTGAGACATAACGGACCAGGACACCAGTCCTTAGGCCACACTGCACACTGGTCCTGGTGGGACTTTAACAGACCCTGAGCTCCGCGGAAGACCTGGTATGTTTGGACACCTGGAGAGTCCGCTCCGAGCAGACTCTCGATTGTGTTTGGACAAAACTCTGAAGGCTTTGAAGGCAGCTGGAGTCGGGAGTCACTGGACCCAGCTGGGAGGACCCACGTGTGGCCTCCTTATCCTACCTTATCCTATGAGGGCAGTGGAAACACGTGGGGAAGCTCAGCCCAGGGGTCCTTGAAGGGTCTAGGAGACCAACAAATTAGGGGGTGCTCTGGACACGCTGGGCATTCCAGAGGAGGGGATAACTTCTTAGGTCCTCAGGCACTTTTGAAATTCTGAAATTCTAAAACTGAGACAACGTTGCCCCATTCTCCATACACTGTGGGAAGGAGACTTACAAAGAGTCAAACCTTTGCAAACGCAGTCAAGCATCTGCTATTCACCAGGCTCTGCAAATTCATGATGTCAGGTGACAAATTGCTCCGTACGATACTGAATCTTATTATAAGTCTGGCAGACACAAACCACTAAGTGTTCACAGAGACGGGGAGAAGAAGGGACACAAATCCTTTCCAGATTTCAGAACACCTGTGAGACTCCTGACCCTCCTACCACCCTGGGGCTTCTGGTTATTCCTTAATCAGTGCCCCAGCCCCCGCCCCGGCCCTGCCTGGTCCTCCTGTGGACCACAGCTTGAATGTGTTCCTTGTCCTTGTCTTGGATTCACTTTCGAAGGCAGTCCTGGGTTTCAATCCTTGTTCTCTTACTCACAAACTGTGTGTCCCAGAGATAAGTGCTTAACCTCTTTGAATTCCTTTATTTTTATGTGAGATACACTTTATTGAGTTGTCTTCCAAAGGAAACTTTTACTTGCAGCAAACAAGGAGGTCACAGGGAGTGGCTTCCCAAGCTGTGACTCCCCCGAGAGAGGATGGGTGGGTTCCTTCCGTTTAGAGTTAGGATGAATATTTAGGTAGGGGAGCCTTGTCATCCTGTGTCGAGGCAGGTGCGCCTTAAGGAAACATACCTAGACATACGTTGTGTGTTACGTAAAGGAGGCTGAGGTTCCTCCTTGGGCAGAGGTTTTAGGATTATAATGAGGTAAAGGTAATTGCAGGTCATTCCAGAGGGTCACTCCATGGTCCATCTATGCAGGCGCGAGTCTGGTTTGGCTCAAAGGTCTGGGTGGTCTGGGCTGGCAGGAGATTTTGTCAGGGAAGTCCCCATCATCTGGGGGGTATTCCAGTTTCATCTGAGTTAAAAGGAAAGTGGGAAAGAAGAGTTTAGGGGAGAATGTAAGACAAAGGTTAGTGAGGACAAGCAGGTGGGCCATAAAGGCCAGGTCTTGGGGTCTAGCTGGTGACAAATCCGTCCTCTGGTTCTGTTCTGCTCCTCGTTCTTGAGGGGGATGGGGTGAAGGTCCATCTTCTGTAGCTACTTCCTGCCGGATGTGGGTGTCTGGGCACAGTCATAGGGACTGTTAGAGGAGCAGATTCTCTCTCTCAGCTCGTTTTAGATGTGTGTGGAGGTCACCAGACTTAACCCCAAGCTGTTCTTATCCTTGTGTTACTGCCGTTTCTAACTTTGTGGCCTCCGTTTATTTGGATACAAATTGTAGCAAACAGTTAGTATGTGAGGTCCTGTCAGTAGGAAGGGCAGCCTTTCCCTTGCTTCCCGTTGCTGTGATCCTGCGGACGTGTGCTGGCGGATTTGCTTTCCAAGGATGCTTTAGTGTCTTTATAACTTTTTGCATTTCTAGGGTCATTGTGACCAGGACTAACTAACCTCAGGAGGGTGTTCACTTTAAAACCAGACCAGGGTAGACAGAACTAGAACACTATCTATTTTGCCACATACTGACAATAAGCTGTGACATTTATTACCGGACAGTCACAGAGAGGATGACTTGTAAATTTGAGAACCCTTATTTAATGAGGCTTCACTTGCCTGTGTCTGTAGAACAGAAGTTTCCCATCAGTGAGTGACCCACAGAAATATTTGTTGTCATCTGGTGCTGGTAGCATTTCCTCCTAAGCCTCTGGCATAGATGCCTTTTTACTGTGTTCTGTTGGACCTAAGGAATGAGTCTCTCTGTAGATTTGGGCAAATTCCTCTTCTCAAGGTCCCCCAATATCCTGAGGTTTCAACACCTGTTCCTGATGCATGCTTCCAGGACCCAAAGTGCTGTTACTTCCTTTGCCTCTGTGTGAAATACTTTTACAATCATGATTGTAAATCAAGATGAATGAATGGATGGGTTGGCAACGTTTTTTCATCAAGGGCTAGGAGGGACATATTTTAGGCTTTGAGGGCCATGCGGTCTCAGTCTCAATTACTCACCTCTGCCTTTGCATTGCTAATGCAGCCACAGACCTTATATAAATAAATGGGTGTGGCTATTCTAGTAAAACTTTATTCACATTAGCATGTGGGAAAGGGGGTGTGGATTCAGCCTCAGTCTGTCATTTGCTAATACCTAAATTGATGCATGTAAAGCACTTAGCATAGGGCCTGGCACAGTGTAAGCCATGATAAGTAGTATATTGGTTGTTAGTATCATTAATATTATTTTTTACTACCAGTCATATTTGGGCAGAACAGAGCACGGTATCCAGGTCCCAGCAGGAATGGTGTGCATGAGGGTGGTAGAAATCCAGGAGAGTCTGTCAGATGATACAGAGACCATCCCACAACCGTTATGTGACATTATAGAGCGCTCTGATGTTCTACGATTACTGGGTGAGATAGAAGGGAGTGTTGGTGCAAAGCAAGGTAAACCTGTGTGTGTGTGTGTGTGTGTGTGTGTGTGTGTGTGTGTGTGTGTGTGT
>NW_024412421.1:17823160-17849502 GCF_014898765.1 Herpailurus yagouaroundi | reverse complement strand
TGTGTGTGTGTGTGTGTGTGTGTGTGTGTGTGTGTGTGTGTGTGTGTAATGGGGAGGGCACGAGAGAAGCAGAGTAAAATTCTCTGGCAGACAGATCTGTGTCCAGGTATAATGGAACTCCCTATCACCAGTCATCACCTGCGTTTTTTACGTGTAACTGGCAGGCACAGAAAACCTACCACCACTAGAAGGGCCCTGACTGGAAGCACTTCCCTGAGATAATTACCATCTCTTTGGTTTGAGCGTCACTGACAACCTTCCTGCAACGTCTCAGAGACCCCAGTTGGGGAGAGAGCAGAATGCCTCTGTGACTGGCCCATAGTGTAACTTTGGTCCTCTGGATCCCTCTTATCCAAGTTCTAGAACACTCTCTGGGAACTTTTCTCCTTGGCTTTCAGATGCACTGTATACCTATTTGTGCCAGAATCCTAGAGCTGGGGGCTTCCCTGTGGAGGAGCTCAGAAAATGCACACAAGATGCTTGCATGATGATGTCATTAGCGGGGAGCAGAGATGCTGCTGTCCCCGGTACATGTGAGGGGCCTTCCCTGGGGCCACGTGCAGGTTCCAAACAGAAGGCCTGGAAGAGGAAAAATAGAGACCTTTCCTGACGGCCACAGATGCTCATCTGTATAGATAAAGCCTTGGGAAAGAACATTATCATCCAACAGTGATGCTGGAAAATTGCCCAGATATCAATTCCTGGATGAGTAAGCACAGATTCTGCGAGAATGATTGAGCCAGCTTCTTGAAGATTCTAAAGCATTCAGCTTACTTTCAGCCAGGGCCTGAATTCGTTCCCTTTGTAGCGGCAGAGGCTGAGGGTCATGCCAAATGGTGTGTGGCTTTCTATCCCAGGCCCAGAACCAGAAGCCACCCACCTAGTCCTGTGCTGTGACAGTGGCTTCTCCCTGCCCCTGAGGCATGCCCTGGGTGTCTCAGCGTTCCAAGTGATATCTGACTGTGCTTCTTATAGCCGTCCCTCCAGCCCTTAGACAGGTCTTGGCATGTGGGACTCTCAGCAAATAATTCCTCAATGACTGAACAGCCATAAAGGCAAGTTCTCCTGGGCGATACAACCAGTGGAATGGATGGGCCCACCGTCCTTGAAGAGGGTTAAATCTCCGTGGCTTCTATGACCAAGGACTACAGAGTAGCTGAAGGGAAAGAGGCAGAACATTTGAATATAACTCACAAAAGCTGTTCAAAGAACAAGTCTCAGGCAGGGGTCTCCTAGCAGCAGATTCTGATTGCAAGTGGTTGACCTTGGAGGTGATCAGGGAAGCACCAGAAGGCGAGAGAAGCATGACAGGGCAAGAAGGAAGACAATTCCTGTCTGTGAAGAGCAAGCAGGCTCTGAGCACGGGCACTCCACCCCCATGGGGTCTCTGGGAGACGCTGAAGTTGTCCTATCCAGGGTTCAGAGCTGAGGTATGGATTCACGCACCCACACTCCCGTGGGTGGAGAGCTCTCCCCCAGGGTCAACTCCCCAGTGCACTGGCCTGACCAGAGCAGAGCCACACTCCTGCAGCATGAGAAAGTTCTGCTGTAGTGTCTGCAGAAGTGAGTGCCTAGAGGGGATGCAGGTGGGCCCTGACCTCTGTTCTCTTCCTCCTCCTCTTAATAAGTTAGGAAACTGAGGCTCAAAGGAGTTCGGGGACTTGCTGATAAGCAGCCATGCTGGGATGGATTTTTGCTGGTAAGTGGCCAGCCTGGGACTCAAGTGCAGCTCCGTGTGACTGCAGAACAGGGCACACAGCGCTTCTGGCATCTCACCACTTTCCCCAAGGACAGCACGGGGTGACAGGGTCCCACAGCAGGATCCTCTTGGCATTTTTCTAGGATATTACTGCGCTGGTCTATTCCATTATAATATACTCCCTTCTTCTATTCAGAGCAGTTAACTTTGCCTCATTATTATTTCATTGGGCTGAGCTTTAGTGAAACATAGCCTTTAATTTGTTTATTTAACATTCCTGGTCTGCACTTGCTGATAGAGTATGACTGATTAATTAATTAATTGTAGACTGCTGTGGTGCATCCTGGATTGTGACACTATTTCAGACCCTGATGGGAACTCCGGCAGAGGCAGGTGGTGGTGGACATGGGTCACGGGGCCCTGGCCTGAATGAAAAGTGGGGTGAGGGGCAGGCTGGCCTCCCTCAGCCCTGCCATGCCAAGTTCTGAAGGCACCCAGGCCTGGCGGAGGCGAGGAGCAGACCGGCAGCCTCTGACATCCACAACACAGGCCCACCATGTTTCTCTGTACGACATTTCTGGTTGTATTTGGGGGACATGGGATTGGCTTTGGATACCTCTGTCTTTCTGCTAAATTGGCCCAGAAGTTCCGGAGGAATGGTTCCAAACGTGGGGCCTGTTGGAAATGGTGCCAGTTCTAATGGGCTTGGCTGGGACAGGGAGGAGCCCCGGGGGGCCTCGTCTACTCGTCGCAGCACCCAGTCTTGCCAAGTCAAGTGCTCCATAGCCAGATCTCAGGCACTCTCCTCCTGTTTGAGATCAAGGCTCTGCCCACCTCCTAGAATTGGTCTCAAAGGATGCTGGCCTTTCTCTCATTCTGTCACCATGTCTTGGCCCTAGACCCATGGTCTTAGGATTTAAGTTTTGCCCACCAGGGTGTGCATTATTGGCTTTTTCTTGTACCACCATGACAGTAATTAACTTCCATTCATTCTAAATTCACAGTGTTGTTTTGTTTTGTTTTGTTTTTAATGCTTGTTGTATTCCAGACTGTCTTCTAGACACTGGGGCACAGATGTGGCTCCTGGCTTCATGGGCCTTACTCTCTTCCACCTGGGAGCTCTGCTTAGGTTTGACTCCCTCTACAACCTTCCTACATTGCCCGGCCAAACTGGGCGGGTTTTTTTCTCTCTCATGTTTGTTTAAGGTGTCTCCCATGTGCTAAATATGTTACCTCCTCCGATTTCCACCATAGTCTGCAAGAAGGACTTACTATTTATTTGACTGTGTGGGAAATGGAGGCACCAAGAGGCAGAGTGACATCTGCAGAGCTAGGAGGTGTCTGGGTTGGTGCCCGAGCCCAGTAATTGCACTTCAAGTCCAGGGCCCAGCCTACCCAGCTTGGCCACTCACTTCCTGCCGCCTCTCTCTGGTCTGCCCTGCTGCTGGTGAAATGGCTGTGAACTACTGGGTTGTGCTGGGGGTGTTTCTCCCAGGATTGGGAAAAACAGAAGCTCTTGTAAAACTGCATTTAGTGATCCCATAATTACCTTTGCCCTGGGAAGGAAGATAATGCCGAACGAGACAGATTTTTCTAGGACACAAATTCTCCCTTGGACCTGCCCCAGCTACTCAGCATGTCCTGCCTATTGGGATATGCCAGGCCAGTTTCAGATTAAAGCGCAGCCCTGCAGGGACTCTGGCTTCTCCCGCTGGCCTGGTTTGTCTATGGATGCAGTGCCCATAATGCTATAATAAATACTTGTTCAAGAAGAAATCAAAATGAATGGATAAACTGCATTCAGGATTTGGTTTTGTCTCTTTTGCAACCGGGGGCCAGGGCCAGGGGGCTTGGGCAAGTCACTTCACTTCCTTGAGTGAAGTGATTTGTCAGCTATCAAATGGAATTTATAACGTATACAGGGTTGTTATAAAGATTAGGTGAAATAAGGTAGAAATGTCTGGCTCAGTTTTTGGTGGAGAGTAGGTGCTTCCCCAGAGTTAGCCCACCCCTCCCCCCACAGTGAGGTTCAAAGATGGACGGTCTTTCAGATTAGTTGTGTGATCATCAGTCCTCGGGCATCTTATCCCCTTAGTTTTTGTTTTGTTTTGTTTTGTTTTAATTTTTTCAACATTTATTTATTTTTGAGAGAGAGAGACAGAGAGACAGAGCATGAGTAGGGGAGGGGCAGAGAGAGAGGGAGACACAGAATCCAAAGCAGGCTCCAGGCTCTAAGCTGTCAGCATAGAGCCGGACACGGGGCTCTATCTCACAAACTGAGATATCGTGACCTGAGCCAAAGTCAGATGCTTAACCGACTGAGTCACCCAGGAGCCCCAATTTTTTAAAAATATTTGTTTATTTTTGAGAGAGACAGAGACAGAGACAGAGCGTGAGTGTGGGAGGGGCAGAGAGAGAGAGAGAAAGAAAGAGAGAGAGAGAGAGAGAGAGAGAGAGATAGTGCGAGCAAGGGAGGGGCAGTGAGAGAGAGGGAGACACAGAATCTGAAGCAGGCTCCAGGCTCTGAGCTGTCAGCACAGAGCCTGACGCAGGGCTTGAACTCACAAACCGTGAGACCATGACCTGAGCTGAAGTCAGACGCTTAACCAACTGAGCCAACCAGGTGCCCCTTTTATCCCCCTAACTGAACCCTCCTGGAAATGGAGAGATGCAGTTTCAGATGTTTCCACCACCCCAGCAATTCCAGAAACCATGTGCCTTATGTATTCTCAGCTTTCTTATCCATGAAATGGGGACACAGGTCTTTCACCTAGAGGGTTCCACAGGCAGCATGGAAGCTTTCACCCACCTCTCAGGACCCTGGAAAGAATGAGTGAGGATTTGTTTCCAGTGTGCTGGGCAGAAGGAGGATGGCAATTAGGAGGGATTAATTGTGATTACGTGTTTATCTGTGAGATGTGACCTAGGAGTGTTTAGCAGTGCTCAGTTAGGCAAGAAACCACCATCTGCTTCTTGGGTTTCAATGGACTGAGGCTGGGGGAGGGCCACTGCTCTCTCAGCCTCACAAACGGACTTTGCTATGTTGTCACCTTGTTTCACTTTGCAGAAACTTCAAGGTGGCTCAAGGACCAAATAGTCTGTCTTCTGCTTTTTGGGTGAAGAGTGGGGAGGAATTTCTTCCAAAGCATGGACAGGGACTTATGTGGAGGACCCAGTAGGTCCTAAGAAAATGTTAAGGCTTTTCTTTTTTTTTTTTTTTTTTCTTTTTTTTTTTTTTGTCGTTGAAGTTTAGAGAAAAGGTAGCTGATTTGCTTTGAGGCTTCTGTGTTAAGGTGAAAAAGTACAAGGAAAATATTGGTTGACTAGAGTCGATTCAAAGCATCCAGTTGTCTTTTAAGCAGCAAAGATTTAGAGATGGTCAGTGGTGGGAAAGGTGTGGCAGGAGCCAAGGTGGTGGGGAACTAATGGAACCCAAGGGCAAGTGAGAGGGACCCATCTTGGACGTAACAGAGATGTCAGACATGGGCAAAGGAAGGACCAGAAGCCAAATGGCCTACTTCGGCAGGGTGGTGGGAGGTTACTTTCTGGAAGCAGCATGGATTCTGATAGAAAGCTGTAAGCACATAGGCGCATAGAGAGGTGGTTCTGCCATCAAAGGCTCTGGGCTCAGAGATCCAAGGAATGGTCTGGCTGTGGGGACTGGTGGATACACAGGCTGGCTCAGAGACAGGCTGGCTCAGAGACAGGCTGGGCAGAAGGCCCCGCACCCCAGTTTCTGCCTTGTCATTTTGTACTTGGGCCACCTGGAGCTGGTTGCTCTCCCTCTTAAGGCCTTAGTGTCTTACACTGAAGCCTAAATCTTGAAAATGAACATGAAGAGATTGACCCTGGCTCCATTGTAATTTCAGTGTCTCCCTTTTTCCCGATTTCTTGAAAATCATCTCACATGGCCCGTGGCCTCTGGATATAAAATAAGGAAGCCCTGTGGCCCACAGGTGTGAGTGGCTACTGCTGTCCTTACCCTCCACATGGAGGACTGACTGCGAGTCTGCATCAGAAGGTGACAGCATGAGACTGTCTGCCGGGAAAAATGAGCCAAACAGCTTTTGTCTTCCTGTAATCTTTAAACTGAGATCTGACATCCTGCCACGAAGGTAGCTACAAGCCTCAGCTGCTCCCGTCGCAAACGGTTCCTTATAAACAAGGAGAAATCCTCTGAAAACCCTACTGTCATAGGCAGAATAATGGTCCCCGAAGAGGTCTGTCTACGTCCTCATTCTTGGAAATGGTAGATATGCTGTCTTATGTGGCAAAGGGGAATTCGAGTTGCAGACGGCATTAGGGTTGCTAGTCAGCTCTTTGACAGGGAGATGATGTTGGATCATCTAGGTGGGCCCAGTGTAAGCACCAGAGTCCCTAAAACAGCAGAGGGAACAGAGATAGCTATGTGGCACACGAGAAGAACTTGACCCAATTTTGCTGGCTTTGAAGATGGGAGAAGGGAGCCATGATCCATTTGTGTGACTTCTAGAAGCTGGAAAAGGTGAGGAAACCGCATCTGCCCTAGAGCCTCCAGAAAGGAACATAGCCCTGCTGACACCTGGATGTCAGCCCAGTGAGACCTGTGTTAGACTAATCCACAGAACTGTAAAAGGATACACTTGCGTTGTTTGAAACTACCAAATTTGTGACAACGTGTTGCAGCAGCAATAGAAAACTCAACCTACCTACCACCTCTAGTTTTCCTGCCTGAACTCCAGCGGGCCTGTCACTCATGTGTTTCCACTTTCATGCAAACATTCGTTCGCTCCTGCCTACACGTATTGACTCATGTATGCCTAAACCTTAAGTTCCTAATTTTTGTAAATGGTTGTTAATAGTAGAAACTATTTTATAGAGTCTTTTTAAAGATGACATTAAATGAAACAAATACAAGGCTTGGCACATTGATGGGCGTAGTGCAGCACTCATAATGTCAGCTGTCTCTGTCATCGTTATTATTTCTTTTCCTGCCGTGCAGTCAGATAGCGTAACCTGGGCACCAGGTAAACCGCGCCAGGTTCCTGGATGGTGTCTGGGTGGGAGAAAGGGTTGGACAAGTGTTGAAGGGGGTTTCCTCGAAGCGCCACTCAGTGACTGCTGCCATCTCTACCTACAAGACAGCTGCCAGATGTGGTCTTTTACTTAGGCTCATGGCTGCCCTTACGTGGAATCAGGGTCCGGTTATTAGGGAGATGGGACATTGGATTTTAGTAGGAAATTACCCACAGTTGGTCAAGGCTTTGGAAGCAAAGGAAGGAAGGATGCACATGGGAGGATCATATGTACCATATCTTTTAAATGTGTTCTTCCATGTAACCCCATGGCCGCCCTACGACGTCCTAGTCTTATCCCTATTTCAATTTGGTAAAACGGAGACCCAAGATCAAATTACCTACAAGAGGCAAAGAAAAAGTGAACCAGTGGAAATTGGATTTCAAGTCCATACCCCTTCCATCTTCCACGGCCTTGTCTTCAATATGGGGTGTTGCAGATTGAAATCCAGAAGACTGAACACCTCACTTCTCCCCATGTGTTCATTCTCTGGCTTCAGTGAGAAAGGAGATATTTCCCTCGAGAAGACACTGGCTGGTTTCATCTGGCCTTTCCAACACCTCCCTTTCAGTGCTATGGGAATAGTGTTGCCTTTAGCCCCAACATCATCCCGGTCCCCGGGCTGGTGCAGCCAATGGGAGGCTTCATGTGCAGAGCTAACGCAAACACAGCAGTCACCATTGGAGCAAGTCTTTGAAAAAACACATTTTTCTTCATCTGTGTCTCTTGAGAAACTGCATGTCCTGCTAACCTTTCCTTTGCTGCTTCTCTGGGCTGCAGGGGACTGCCCACAGCACCACCTCGCTCAATCTGTTTCCTCTTGCCAAAGCGTTTCTTGCATCACTGATGCCCGTTGAGCTTTTCTGTTCACACGTCACACTTCAAGACAACTTCTTGCTTCCTCGGTGCCCCATTGACAGCTAACCCCATCCTGTACGAGTAAACTGTCACAGAACAACGCTTGGGGTGGCTGAGACATAGACAGGGGGTCCTCACTGGAAAGTCTACCTGTCTCAGCCTAGACCTGTCATCAGTTGACCTAATTGAAATTGAGGCACATTAATAATAAGATGAACAATGGGCCAGCACATAAAAGGGAGACTTTAGCTATCATTTAGAAATAATTAAATAAACACTAGTTTAATGATTAGGCTCAGTATCTGAAGCAAAATCTCTTAGAAATAGTTGTGCTTACAGATGCCCAAGGGTGACTGACGACAGAAGAGAGCCACTGTGTGTCTCTGGGATCACACAAGGAGGCGTAGCAAGGGCTTTGTGATGCCCTCTCCTTTCCTAAGTCACTGTGGGAAAGCCATTTGGAGCTGACCGATAGCACTTTAACCAAAGCACTAGAAATATACCTGTGACTTCACCACTGCAGGAACTCTTATCCAAGTAGAGGTTTCCCCGGCACGGGCTTGGGGAAGTCCACTCCTAAGTTAGGATGGCATCCTGAATTGATGTCTCTAATGAGCCTTTGTTCACACCGGCAGGGTGGCCGTGATGATTACATAAGATGGGGTGTGTGCACCCACTTTGGAAGTTTCTCCATACCCTCACCCTCCATTGCATGCCTTGTCAGCGTCTCCTCCACGAGGACAGTTAGGTGTTCTGTAGTTTTCCCTGGATCCTTCTCTGCATGTTTATTTTTCACGCAGCTGACACAGACTTCCAAAGAACAGAATGGGCAAAATAAAGTTGACTTGACTAAGCACTTGCTATCAGTGAGGCATTACACCGAGGGCTCTATCATCATCTGATTGTTTCCTACAGGCAATGCCATTATATCAAGTTTACAGATAGGAGACTAAAGCTTGTGGAGATTACCCTGCTTGAGTATAGGCAGCTAGTAAATCTAGAGCCAGGATTCAACCCCGATCAGTTTGACTTTGAAAGAAATCCATGTCATTTTCACTATATAAAGGAGAAACCTCCAATAATGCACATTTTTACCCTTATAAGATAAGACTTAGAAAATGGATGTTTCCTATTATGCCCTGGAGGCAGTATAAAATCCTGCTGTGCTTTACAAGTCCTCAGATGAATATTAGATTGAGTTTGATTAAAACTTTGTTCAAAAAAAAAAAAAACAACAACCCATTGCCATGTTCCAACATTGAAAGCTAGAATTCCTAGAATAGCTGGTGCCTTCCCATCAAATAAGAGCATTCAGTGGAGACGAGCATTAAGGTCCTGGGCATTCCAGACAAAAGAGTTTTCTCTGTGATGAATATGGGGAACATGAGATGGAGAAGAGCTCACAGACTGTGTTTTGAGAGCCACTGGGAACGTAGTGATGACTAGTTCCTGATGATCGGTGACGGTTGACTTCCGGTCTTCTGTTCGCACTGATGCATGAGTCACGGTGGCAGTAGAAGGAGCCCTAACCCACTGGTAACCTCCTCTCCTACATTGGGCTTCTTGCTTGATAAGGAGGAGGCTTGAGTTCATCCGTCCATGAGTCGAACGATCTTCTCTTGTTTGTGTCTGTTACGTCCACTGCCAGTTCCCTCCTTTCCCAGGAAGGAACAGCGAAGGGATTATATGCCCATGTATCACTTCATTTACTCAACACAGAACCCCCAGGCTAGGAGTTATTTCACCCAACGTCTAGATAAGGAAACTGGGGCTCTGGAAATTTAAATGACTCATCAAAAGCCAAGAATCCTGTGGGTGGTGAGGCCAAGCCTGAAGTCCAGGCATCTCATACCCTGGCAGAAGCTGGGGTTTTGCAAAGGCCCCGGCTCTCAGTGTGGAGCGCCAGCCTCCAGGGAACTCTGCCTGGTGGGCATGGCCTCCGATGGCATGTACTTGCTCTGCCTCCAGCCCCTGACTTCTGTATCCTTGAGAGAAGGAGGCTGTTACTTGTACCATTCAGAATTTTACTTTTTAAAAAAAAATAGTGTTCTTTCCCTCAAACTCTATAAATAAGGCAGAGGGTTGAAAGACGGAATGTTAACAAAATAAACACCTCAGAAATAAATTAACATTTTATATTGCGCTTCATTTCAGTTTCATGAGCTCCAAAATAGCACTTCGAGTGATTAATGTTTTCTTCATGAACCGTAACTAAACCCAAGTAAGACCTCGATCTTTTCTCTAAAACGTCTTCTTAGGAGATTGAGGGTCATTCATTTCTAAAAGTAACACTTTGAAACCTGCTGTGGGCAGCTCAGGGTTGTGGGGATAGTGTGGGCTTTGGTGTCAGGCAGTTCTAGGGCTTGGGTCTCAGTGCTGTGATTTTCTAACTGTGTGGTTCTGAAAGAATGAGCCTTGGTTTCACATTATAATATGGGGATATTAATGGTAACAAAGAATTATTCAGGGGCACTTGGTGGCTCAGTTGGTTAAGTGTCCAGCTCTTGATTTCAGCTCAGGTCATGATCTCATGGTTTGTGAGTTCAAGCCCTGCATCAGGCTCTGTGCTGTCAACACAGAGGGGGATTCTCTCTCTCTCCCTCTCTCCCTGCCCATCCCCCAGTCTTTCTCTCTCTCTCAAAACAAATAGATAAGCATTGAAAAAAAAAGAATGATCCAACCCCAAGTGTCAACAGCATGGAGGTTGGGAAACTCAACTGGGAATTGGCTCTAAGTCTCCATATAAGAAAAGCAGTTATCTTGCTGCAATGACCATGAAAAGAGGCTATCTGGAGGTGACTTGAGAAGACCACATTGAGAAGAAGCCTTAAAATCCCTGGAGAGAGCCAGAAAAGCCCAGTCAACCTATCACCCCAGCTGAGCCCAGCCCACAACTCCCAATGAGCAAATCACTATCAAGATTGGCAGAAAAAATGCCCAGCTGAACCCAACCCAAGTTATAAAACCATGAGCAAAATTAAAATGTTTTTGTTTGTTCTGGGGTCACTAAGTTTTAGAATGGTTTGTTATATGTCAGTAGATAAGGGAAACATCAGAATCCATTAGAGAAACCATAGCATCTCAACCAACATCAAATCAGTAGGGGATGCCGTGGTGCCTCTTCAGGTCTCGGGCTCTCACCCCCCAGCTGCTGGTAGCCTTGCTGGCTGACAGTTCTCTGCTGAGCACCTCTCCAGAACTTGCCTTCCCCTGCAGACAGTCACCTCACCTGAACTCACAGTCCCTTCCCTGGGGCAGCCCGCAGGACATGGCTAGTCCATGCACAGGAAGAAAGTCCTGGTGCCTCTGCCTTACAGCAGAACAACAACGAAGGGTCATCCCGGCTCTAGAGGTCCCCAGGGCTGCTGCGAGACTCTGCCTGTTAAACACGTCCCTCCACCAGCCCCAGCTTCCTTTACCCCCTGCAGGTCTTCACCTTGAGGAAACTGGTCAAGAATCTTCCGCATGCAAATCTCCGTCTCAGAGTCTGTTTCCTGGGGAACCTGACCTGGAATGCCTTCCTTCCTCCCTTCTCGAAGTTTTTGTCTTCAGACTTGCAGGACACAGGGTAATTTAGCCGAGAGCACCACCCTTGGACGCAGACTCAAGCCATGGCTTCGGCTCCATTACTGGTTTGTGCTCTCTCTTAAGGCTCAGTTGCCTCAACGATAAATAAGCAAGAATCCTTGCCCTGAACCCAAAGAGAGATTCAAAAGTTTAACTGTAACTCTGGGAAACATATAAATAGCAGAGAAATACAGGGAAACATATTAATCTTTACTAGAAATGCAAGAAGTGCAAATTAAATCCACCTTGAGATACCGTTTTACACCGACTAAATTAGCAGAACAAAGTAAAAATAAATTCAAATACACATTGCTGGTGACATTATGGTGAATATGGGGTTCTCTTAATCTGCCAGTTGAAACAGAAGTTTCTTAATGCTGGAAGAAAGCACTATGGCAACACAAGTCGAAGCTGTAAATGTGTCTCTGCCCTCTGGCCTGTTAATATGGATGTGTCTGCTCAAATTTGTGTAACAGAAGATTTGGGATTTAAACTCTGATCTCCTAAATTTTTACTAGCCTGAAAAACATACCTGTGAGTAAATAAATATGTAGTGGATAGCTAGAAGCTAGAATGTAGAATTGGAGTATTGGGAGGGTATACGTTGTATAAGAAAAAAGAGCAGTCTTGAATATTTACAGTATTTCTCAAAGGTTGCTCTTCTGACTATCAGTAATCCAAAGCGCCTAGGGCATTACTGATAGGTGCAGTCCTGAGCCTGACCCCAATCTCAACAAGCAGAGTTGATGTGAGTTGGGCCTGGGGTCATGCATTTTGAGTAGATTCTGCAGGTGTCCTTGTATCTCCCAAGCGTGATGGTCCTATATCAAGACCGTTCCCTTATGCCTTTTTGAGGGGTATAGAATTAGGAGAGATATTATCTTTTTCAAATTTGCTGTAAGTTTTTTTATGTTTTCATAATTTTTAGGTGAAAAAAGTTATAATTTTCCTTGAGCACTCCAGAGAAAAGTCATTTTAATTTCAGGTGTCTTAATAGTCCCCCATTAAGTACATAGCTTAACCTCATCTATGTAGGTGGGTTAAATATCAAGAGAGAAAAGCCTTACACTAAGGAAAGGTCATTCTTATCATTATTAATCGTCCTGGTAATAGATATTTATGATGTGTATAAGAATCGCCCATTATTAGCCATCCCAAAATCGCCTTGGGTTCTGCATGGAGCACGCTTCTGGTTCCCGGCTTGGGAGGTTGAGATGGCTGATAGGTGGTTGGAGATCTGTCCCTGGCTTTAGGGAGAGCTTTTCTGCATGTCGAAACAGAGATATTCATTCCCAAAGTTTAAAAACACTGTGGCCTTAATCTGCAGAGGGGAACCACACGTGCGAGACAGGCATACTTCAGAGTGGAATAGGGAAGACAGGCGGAAACGTTATCTTTTGACCATGTCACCCCCTCCTTGCCTTGTGGAGTCATTAGCACAGCTAAAATAACTGTCATAAAACTAATATATATTTCTGCCTCAAGAGCTGACTTCTGTGACTATTTAACCATGAGCTAACCCAGCAGACTTTCTGATCTCTTGAAGAACATGTTTTTCTGGCTCTATCAGAAACAGTTTGAACTTCAAGTTCTATATTAGAAGGATATTGGTTAGGGAGATTTTTCAAAGGTGAGCCCTCAACGCCAGTGTTTGTGCACCTCATTTCCAGGCCAGTTATCGATTGGAAGGAGCGAAAGAGGATTAGAAGGCAGACACGCATGCGCATACTCACACGTACATACACACACACACACGCATGCACACACACACGCGCGCACACACCGTGAGAGATCCTCACAATGGCAAATAATTAATACAGTGAAGAAATACTACCAGGTTACAGAAGGCAAATATTGATGCTGATGAAGTCCAATGAGAGAGGCAGGGACTTCCTCTTCTGTCTCTTGTGTCTGCAGAAAATGAAACAAAAATCTGTCCTTGTTTTCATGTGAGCTGGGGCCAGGTCACGGGGGAGCTGAATGGCTATAGGGACTGTGAGTTCAAATGAAGTTGTGTAAACCTTGGAGTCCAGAGAAGTCTCCAAGGTTTTAGTTCTCCTAACAAAAGCTAGAGTGGCTATAAAAGGACATTCTGATTAAGAGTGATACCTAAGATTGAGATCTCACCAAGTGGATTAAGATAAGGAAATGAAAAAGATGGAAAAGGGTCTTCAACGCAATCTCAGGCTTTATTTCCTTTAAATCTTGCCCTATTTGTACGAGCATTTGAACACTGCCTCTAACGCTGCTGGTTAAGATAGCTCTGATGACGTGTCATGAACAAAATCACAATTTGACTCTCATATTAAACTATATACTTGACTGACAAAAGTCCTCTAGATTATTTTTTGAATTTCTGGTAAAATGTCAATCTAGTGATTTAGACCATGGATCTCGTAAGTAAGACCCTGCTACTCATCTGAAAACCTCCCCTTCCAAACTGGCAGTAATCATGGTAGAGTAGGGCTGAACTCTTTGGGTTATTTAGCTCTACGTACATGTGTGTATGTCTTCTTCTCCTCCTTCTCAGAGAATTCGGTGTTATTTATAAATGTAGATTACTATGATACAGAATTCTGAAAACATAAATTCTAACTGAATACAAACATCTGTTAAAATGAGGGGGCTATGAGGATCACTTATTGACTTTTTTTCTGTGCGTGGGTATATATTTGAAATGTTTTCCCACCAGAAACACATAGCAGAGAAATTATCTGGACCAAGACATACGTAAATGTATGGTAGGCGTGTGTGTGTATGTGTGTGTATCTCTCAGGTAATAGATGATAGATGTTGTATAAGGATCAGCAAACTTTTCTGTAAAGGCCCAGCTGGTAAATACCTTCAGCTTGGCAGGCCATATGGTGGTCTCTGTTGTATCCACTCAAGTCTGCCACGATAGCAGAAAAGCATCCATAGACAATACATTAACGATCGGATGTGGTTGTATTCTAATAAAACTTTATTCACAAAAACAGGTGGTGGGCCAGAACTGGCCAAAGTTTGCCAATCCCTGGAGAATAGATCAAGCGGTGTATCGTTCGCATTGTCTTTTCACACTCATGTTGCTAAAGGAGAACCTGAGACCCAGAGAAGTGAAGTGATTTACTCTAAGACACACAGCAAAGCCAGAACCAGAATCCAGATGTCCACGATGTTCTCTTGATCCCTATAACACAGAGTGGAAGCCAAAGTGGCAGCTTAACTCCACAGGCAGAGGAGAGGATAGAAAAGTAGAACAGAGAGTGACAATGCATGCAGTGATCCACCCCCACCCCCACCCCAAATCTCTTCTTCCTGACAGTAATTGGAGCTTGTCTGTGTTTTGACCATGTTTTCATATGTGCTTGGTTTTTAATGGGGGCAGAATCACTGGGAAGGGAGGCTTAGATCTTCCACTCCCCCAGTTCTGTGTCCTTGAAGCAAGTCACTGCCCCTCTCTGGGCTTCATTTTCTTTCAACTGTAAAATGAGGGGTTTGGTGTCATGAATTTGGACTCCCATTTCATTCTCAAAAGTTATGGTCCTTCAAGCGCATTCCTTCCGGTTCAGCCTTTCCCCCATCAATCCGCAACGATTCACAAGTTGCCTAAAACTTGCTCAGGCCTTGGCTGCAGAGAGGCCCTACATTGGTCGCCCCAGCAGGATGACCTCCAGTTACATATTTCTGTGTTCGCCAGGCCCACTCACTTCCTTCAGAGCATCCCGGGAACCTGATGACCTCATTGCTTCTTGGGCCCAGAGTTGATTACCATAATAAAGGTACCCACCTGCTCACAAAGCCTTTCTGTTTCTGGCTCCGAACTGCTGAGCTGGGCATTTTACCAACTCAGTAATCTTGCTTATAGATTTATCTATCCCTTTAGAACCTCTACCCCTCACTGAACTTCTTCGCAGTAAGCAGTTTTATAACCAACCATGCCCTGATTTCGGCACATGCGAGGCACGACGAGGCCCTCCTGTGGACTTGTTCTAGGTGAGTGTGTTATTGCCACTCGTTTGTATATTTTTGCCAAGGACTCCAATTGTCCTTTCTCCGCTCCCGGACTTCCAGCCATTTCAATTCCTTTTAGCTAAAGTCTAGTTACATTTTCTTCCTTGAAAATATCGTGTAGGAAACAGAGTCCTGGACTGAATCTGGAGACCTGGGCTAAAACGCCAATGGCATCACAACCTGTGATCCTCTAGGTCAAGTCCTGTAAGTTCTCTCCAAGCTCCCCAACTAAATCGTAGAGAAGGTAGCCTTTGCCTAATTCTTCACTGTCCATGCGATGGGTCTGTACTCTGGTTCTGCGTTGACATCACCTGGGAAGTAAAAACAAAACAAAAGAAACCAAACCAAACCAAACCAAACCAAACCAAACCAAACCAAACAAAAAAACCCTCCAAATTTCTGAGCCCTCCTGGTCCTGCCTCCTGCTGGATCCTGAATCAGGATCCCTGAGGCTGGGGCTCAAGCACTGAGCATGACTGAATTCTCTCCAGGTCATACTAATGAGCAACCAGGCTCTCAAGTCACAGGTTTTAATGGCCTAAATCATATTGATATGAAATCCCCTTTTAAAAGGGGTTTATTGGGGTCCCTGGGTGGCTCAGTAGGTTAAGCGTCCGACTTCAGCTCAGGTCATGATCTCACGGTTTGTGGGTTCGAGCCCTGCGTCGGGCTCTGTACTGACAGCTCAGACGGAGCCTGGAACCTGCTTCCGATTCTGTGTCTCCCTCTGTCTGCCCCTCCGCCACTTGCACTCTGTCTCTAGCATTGTTTCAAAAATAAATAAAGCGTTAAAAAATTTTTTTTTAAATAATAAAAAGGCCTTATCGGTGTGGGGTACTGTTATTTTTGTCATTATTTCACTTAGTACTGAATGTTGTATACTAACATTCTGTACAAATAAATCTCAAGTGAAATAAAGTGAATACATGAATAAAATGTGATACTGTGATTTATAATAAGAAATAGATATTTGGTTTTTTCCTGTTTCTGGCTCACAGCTCCTCTAGCCCTTTAAATTTCCAGAGCCATAAGAGCAGGGGAATATCTTTTGTTTAATTTGGTCTCTTGTCCTTTTTTCTTGAAATCTCCTCAGAGCTATAAAAATGAAATGGGTGTCCTGTTGTTTACATCAAGCCTTTTCAACAATAACTGAGTTAGGTTAATGAGGTGACTTTAGGAATCCCTAAAGCTGGGGATGGGGGTGATGACTGGCCACCCAAAGCTTGTTGCTGGGGGACCAGCCATATGATTAGAGAGTTGGAATTTTCAGTCCCACCTCCCTGGAGGAGACTGAGTTCAAGTACCTGTGATTTAATAGGTAGTCAATGATTTAATCATTCATGCCTGTGGAATGAAACCTCTATAAAAACCCCAAAGGACAGGATTCATAGAGCTTCCAGGTTGGTGAACAAGTGGACATTTGGGGAAGGGGGCCTGCCATAGAGTGGATGGAGGCTCGGAGCCCCTTCCCACATACCTTGCCTTGTGCACCTCTTCTATCTAGCTGTTCCTAAGTTGTATCTTTTTACAATAAACTGGTAATCTGGTGAATAACATATTTCTCTGAGTTCTGTGAACCACTCTAGCAAATTAATCAAACCCTAGGAGGGGTTCATTGGAATGTCTGATTTATAGCTAGTAGATCGGAAGTATAGGTGACAATCTGGATTTGTGCCTGGTGTCTAAAGGGGATAGGAGGAGTCTTGTAGGACTAACCCTTAACTTGGGGGATCTGATGCTATCTCTAGGTCGATAGTGTCAGAATTTAGTTGAATTGCAGGACACCCAGGTGGTGTCCGAGAATTGGTTGGTGCAGGAAAGCCCCCCACCCCCATTGGAATTGCTCTCAGAATCATATGTGGCCTATCCTGCTGCATATTTTAGTTCTTGGAGGTTTCCCTTGAGATACACAGACTTTCTAGATTAAAATTAGGGTCAGGTAATTTAACCACCCAACAGCCCCACAGGACCAGATTAAATGTGCTGCCAATTTGTTTAATCCTATGGAAACCCTGAGAGATGAGGTTGGTGGCCCCATTTTTTAAGCGAAGCAATTAAAGCTTGGGAAGGCACATCACTGTGGGGAAGGTCCCGTAACTGGGAAGTGGGAGTGTTGAGACCAAACATCAGAGTCAAGGGTTCATTGCATTAGTTTTTAGCTGCTTCCTGATCCTACCATGGAGCTTAAAACCCCACCGTTTCAAATCGCAGACGGCAAATGGGTAACACTAATGACGGCAGTAATATCGTATTATCAACTCTTCAAGACGCTTTCACTTGTTTCAGAGAATCCTCTGATTGAAATAGCAATCTCAGGTGGCTGCTACAAGGTCGTCCTCCATTTAAAGCTGGGTACGGTTTCGAAAACTTCAAAATCTCCCAGGAAATGAATGCTATCAACTCCTAGTAGCTAGGTTCTCAGGCTATCCCATTATGAGCCTGCACCACGCTGAGGAGGAGGCTGGGTCAGGGGCTGCTCAAGATCCCACCATGGGAAACATAAATTTACGAAGTGACCTAGCTTTTCCACTCCTGGGTACCTACCCAAAAGAAATAAATGGAAACATCCGTCCAAACGAAAGCTTGTACACAAAACTTCATAGCTGCCCCAAGCAAAAAACGAAAATGAAAACCAAACCAACTTCATAGCCACGTTATTCACTATAGCTAACAAGTAGAAACAACACAAACGTCCTTCAACAGATGGACAGGTAAACAAAATGTGGTGTATCCACACAATCAAGCACCGTTTTTAGACTTAACAAGGAGTGAAGTACCATACATACTGTAGCATGGACACATCTCAGGGGACATTGTGCTAAGCGGATACAGCCAGATGCAGAGAAGTGCCTGATGTATCATTCTGTTTATGTGAGATGCCCCTAAAAGGCAAGTCCTGGAGGTCAAAAAAATGGACCAGTGGTCATTTGAGACTAGAAGGTGGGAATGGGTTAGTTACAAAAGAGTACAAGGAGGATCTTTGCGAGCTGTTAGAAATGTTCTAAAATGCAATTGTGGTCATGGTTGCACCTCAGTGAAAGTTTACCATGAAAGAAATCATTGAATTTCTCACTTCAAATGGGTAAATGTTATGGTGTGTAGATTTTGTCTAAGTGTGAGCACGCGTGTATGCGTGCACGCGTTAGGAGCCTGCCGGAAGTAAGACGGCAAGGTTACGGTGGTTCAAAATTTAACTTCTCCTTTACTCACTAAAACTTGCTGGCAGAACGTCAGACCTCTCTAGCCCATGGAATTGCATGGGAATCCAGATTGGGGAGACATGTTGGAACCAAAGTCCATTCTGAATTTATAATGAAGAAACTGACCTTCCCAGGAACAAGAAGGTTTACATCGCCCTATGAGAGCTCACACCTTCTGCACTGAATATCTGGCAGGTTGTTGGCCATCTGGAGCCCACTCTCTGGGCATGGTGTAAGAACCTGGGGTGATCAACAGTATCACGGATGGCTCACACTGGCCACTGAAGGGGCCCACGTACCAAACCAGCCACTTATTGCAGATGCCCATTTATGGTCCAGTTTGCTACTGTTTCCCAGATTCAATGACTCTCAGCCAGGACATTGCAGGTGAATCATTGTCAAGTCTCTTTCTTTCTTTTTCTTTCTCTCTCTCTCTCTCTCTCTCTCTTTCTTTCTTTCTTTCAGAGAGAGGGCGCAAGTGAGTGAGGGGCAGAGAGAGAGAGAGAGAGAGAGAGAGAGAGAGAGAGAGAAGCAGGGCTTATGTTCACCCGAAGTGGGGCTCAAGCTCACCCAATGTGGGACTCGAACTCACGAACTGTGAGATCATGACCTGACCCAAAGTCCGATGCTTGACCTACTGAGCCACCCAAGTGCTCCAGTCTATTTTTTTTCTCCCCTTTAGCCTATTCCAATCAGAAAACTCACTTCTGTTCAAGCAGACTTTCTCCAGCCAGAACACTGTTTCTTTGTTCATATGTATGATGACGTTACAGATTTATCTTCTCACACTGTGGTGTGATTATGCTGACCCACTTTCCTGACAGGAGGATGTGAAGGTGTGACTGCAGGTGGCCAGCCCTCCTATTATCTCTCAAAGGCCCTGCTCTCCTAGATTCTGGAGATGCCCAATACTCCTATAGATTGGACACAGGGTATAGACATTGGCTTGAACCTCATACACTTCTTATTCTCTTAAATATGAGTTGAACAAACAGTTGCCTTTTCTCAAAGCGGGTTTAATATTGGAATGTTCCTAGCATCTCCTCTTAACATGAAATCCCGATCTCTTAAGCCACTGCTGCTCCTTCCTCATGGAGTTGGATACAAAGGCTGGGATAGAACTGGGTCATCAACATACTCCAGATAATCTTAATACCATTGCCTGAGAAAGTGGGCAACTATAGGGTGGGCTGCCCTGACATGTATAGGCCACATGGGGTCTGCCCCTCTCCTGTGGAACTGCAGGGACTCCGAATAGGGACTTAGATGCTTGGCACTGGAGAGACTGTCTGCATGTTGCCAAAATAATTAGCGAGCTTTGGCTGCTTGTTGGGAAGGGTCTGCCAGCCCTGATCCCAACCTTCCCTGGACCCGTAGCTCTAACACGAGCCCCAGCCCTAGACTCAGATGACCCCCTTCTTAAATGTGATAAAAATACCAAGCACCCGGCATGATGGTGGCATTTTTCCATCAGTAACATTACTGTTTCATGCTTAGCACCATCTGTAACCTCATCCCAACCATGATGTTGTTAATCTTCTCTTCGGATTTAATAAAAACTTATTTACGTTTGTTGAATGTCTAGAGTATCCCATGTCAGAATATTTCTCATCATTGTATTAATTGATCTACCTGTAAATTTATAGATGATCTATACATTCCTCCCCAAAGGCTAAAAATTTAGCTTTTTATCTGTGTTCTGTCATCTGCCTATTTATATCTAAATCAGGGTTTTTTAGTATCAGCACTACTGGCATTTTGGGAAAGACAATTCTTGGGGGTCTGTCCTATTGTTATGGGGTATATAGCGTAATACTGAACCTCTGTCCGCTAGATTTTAGTAGCACTCACTACCCAACTCTCTGGTATCAAAAATTTCCCCAAACAATGCCACACGTCCCCTAGGAGGAAGGGAGAACAAGATTGACCTATTATCTATTCATTTCTCTCTATTGCTTTTTTCAAGAAGGTATGGAGTAGACATTATCACTCCCATTTTACAGCTAAAGAAACAGGTTGAGGGTTTAGGTGACTTACACAAAGTTATATAAGCAGTAAGTGGTGGTGCTGGGTTACAAAGTAAAGTTGCCTTGTTAGAAAAGGCCATTTTTTTTCTAGGATGCTAGGCCATTTTAAATTAAATGCAGTGTTATGCGTTTTATCATCAATGGCATTTTTCTCCTTTATTCTCAACCTAAAATCATTTCCAAAGTTAACTCTGACTCTCAACACAGAGGTCTTCCAGCCCAAACCTATGTGAATGTATTTATGCTCCAAACCTTCATTCTAATCCTGTCTTCAAGTCAAGATGAAACCGTATTTCCAACCTCAGTTCTCCAACCAGTGCTTTCTAAAGTCTGTTTTCGTGTCATCCCACACGATGTGGGCTGGATCTCAGCCTGGAAGAGAGCCCTGCAGTGCCGGTTAACTGAGCAGAAGTGAATAAGCCCATTTACGGCCGGGACATGTATATTGTTCCATCCTAAAGAAAAAGAAAACGTCATGTTCCTTCTCTGGTGAGCCAGCAAGTAAGTGGGCATACAGACCGTTGGCTGCCACAAATCCCCGAAGTTGGGATGTATGGAAATTCCAATAAAAGAAGGCTTCTATGTGTACTTTCCAGTGACAGGCTGGAACTTATAAATGTAACTTCTGGAAAACTGAGCAAATGGAAAAACGGGCTTTAACCGATCAGTTGACTTCTCGGGGCCTGATGTTTTGGTTCAGCTCTTACAGAGTGGTTTTCCTTTCTGCCCCAATACTCTGATGCTCATTAGATGGCTGACGGCTTCTGGCCTCCATGTCCAGAATTTAAACAGGGAGAGGTATTGTTTTATGGCAATTAACAGTGATGCTTGGAAGAGATGGCAACAAGCTGAAAAAAATTAATTGAAAATTTAACCTTCAAATAAAAATACTTGGACCTTAGGCTTCCATCTGTAAGCAGCTTATGCTGTCTGTGCATATTCTGTTATATTATTTAAGTATTTCCTACACCATTTCTGATTAATACAGCAGTGCTATTTTCCAGTCCAGTCTCCTTAATAAATATATGTGTCAAATATCTATTTCCTCCCCTGAATGCAAAGACTTTTAATTTCCCTTGTTTGCATGTGCTAACTGGTTGTGTAACGAGATTAACAGCTCTGTCTTCTTTTTTCTTCGGCAGATTTTATAAGAAAAGCCGGTGGGCTCCCAGACAAAGTTAAAAAGGTATCTTCTTTAATTTTGCATATTGTTAGCTGCAGTCCGGTTGCTAATGTTTATTTTGTTTCCGTCTGTCAAAAGCAATGCCAAAATACGTTGTGTTTGTCTTGAGTTGGCTCAGTTAGTCCTCCGCTGGAAACGGTTCTGTCATTTCGTGTTTGGTTAAGGCCCCGATTCACCAGCGCCCGTACAAGGGCCCATCTCTGCCAAAGGCTGCCTGTGCACGTTTAATCCAACTTCCTGGGAAACGTCGGCTTGACACAGAAAAAAAGAGAAAGGTGGGGTCGTGCCCTAGCAGAAACGTTAATTTGGAGCCAGTCCCTGCAGTGGGTCCTGGCCTGATCCTGGAACCCTGTTCCTGCGGAGGTAGCAGGGCCCCGCTAACTGGTCACATGGGGAGAGCGGCTTTGTCAGTGTCAGCATGGGACCACCCCCCAGACGTGCTGCCTCCATGTGAGTCTGACAGAGTGTGCGTGTGCTGGGGCTGCCATAATAACAGAATACCACAGGCTGTGTGGCTCGAAGAACAGACGCTTCTTTTCTCCTGGAGGCGGACCGTCCAGGAGCTTGGTGACGTCTGGAGCAGTTTCTCCTGAGGTCTCTCTCCTTGGCTCTCAGGTGGTCGATGATCATCTTCTCCCTGGGTCTGCACATCATCTTCCCTCAGTGTCTGTATCTTCTCTGTGTCAGAATTTCCTCTTTACAAGATCCCTGGTCACATTGGATTAGGGCCCACCATAATCACCTCATTTTAACTTCGTGATGTCTTTAAAGACCCCATGTCCAAATACAGTCACATCCTGACGCACTAGGAGTAGGACTTCAACATAGCACTCTGGCTTAAAATTTATTTTTTTTTTAATTTTTTTTAATATTTATTTATTTTTGAGACAGAGAGAGAGCATGAACAGGGGAGGGGCAGAGAGAGAGGGAGACAGAGAATCGGAAACAGGCTCCAGGCTCTGAGCTGTCAGCACAGAGCCCGACACGGGGCTCGAACTCACAGACTGTGAGATCATGACCTGAGCCGAAGTCGGACGCTTAACCGACTGAGCCACCCAGGCGCCCCTAAAAATTTTTTTTTTTTTTTAATATTATCAGGCAAGAAGGGAAAGATCTTAGGCCCAAAAATGTAAAAATGGCCAGTCTGTAACTAACTTCTCTCTCTCTCTCTCTCCACTCTTGCTGTGTGTTTGTGTTTCTCTCTTTTTCCGCTCTTACTCTTCTTGCTTTTCCCCTTTCTCTCTCTGTGAATAAAAGCTCTAGCCACCATCTCTATGCAGTCAGCGTGTCTCACAGGATGTAGTCTTTTGACTCCGAATGTATGCAGTTCAAATCCTGAGTTGACCTCTTATGAGCCACATGGCCGGGGGCAGGTTGCTTCAGTTCTTTGAGTCTTAGGTTCCTCATCTTTAAAGTGGAATTATAACCACTACCCCAGCTGATTTTGTTTTGTAAGGGTGATAAGGTGCTTCTGAGGGGACCGGTGGCACCCAAGGTTTGGCAAGTGTGAATGTTCTATCCCGAGTACAGACAGTGGTGAGTGTGTTGCAATAGAGATTTAAAAGTAATAACACAACTGACTTTTCTTCTTAATGTCTATTTATTTATTTTGAGAGAGAGAGAGAGCAAGAGAGCACACAGGCAGAGACAGAGGGAGAAAGAGAGAGAATCCCAAGCAGCCTCCATGATGCGGGGCTCAAACCCATGAACCATGAGATCACAGCCTGAGCCAAGATCAAGAGTTGGACACTTAACTGACTGAGCTGCCCAGGGGCCCCGACACAACTGACTTCTTAAACAATGTCACTGATAAAATACCCTTCATTGGGGACAGATGGCTTCCACTTCCAACCCATCCTCCCTTGTATGGAACAGAAGGGCACTATCTTTTTTTTTTTTTTAATTTTTTTTTTCAACGTTTATTTATTTTTGGGACAGAGAGAGACAGAGCATGAACGGTGGAGGGGCAGAGAGAGAGTGAGACACAGAATCGGAAACAGGCTCCAGGCTCTGAGCCATCAGCCCAGAGCCTGACGCGGGGCTCGAACTCACAGACCGCGAGATCGTGACCTGGCTGAAGTCGGATGCTTAACCGACTGCGCCACCCAGGCGCCCCAGAAGGGCCCTATCTTTATTTCCACCTATTTCATATTAAATACATGTGTTTTTTTTTCTCTCTGTCTCCCACAAACACTCACTCTCTCACACATATACACACTCTCTCTCTCTCTCTCTCTCTCTCACACACACACACACACACACACACACACATACATACACACTCACATCTGTGTCTTGAATTTAGTCATTCACAGGACAGCTTAACCAAAGGTATTTCACATGGCGGCACATCTTATTTTGAATTTATTTTACTCAGAAATTGCCAAGCCTTATCTATGTATGAGAGAGAAGAGTCATCATTTATTGTTGTTTTAAAAAGAGAAGGCGTTCTGGGCTCTGGTTACAGCCTTCCTTCTCTTTCTTAAATCCCCTCAATTCCGTCAGTCAGCTTCCAGGACCAGGCCCTGCCAGAGGACCTCTTGCTATGAATTAAAATCAAAATATCCAACAATTGACCCCAGAAGAAGTGTGTGTGGCTGGGCTCATAGTTTTTATTATTCCATGCCCCTTTCTGAAGTGATACCCCAAACCCCTGGCAGCTTTATATAAAGTAGCTACTTACTTAATTACTATATTACTTAATGAGCTGTTGTCTATAAACAGAAAAACAGAGAGTTGGTTAGTAGTGCTAAAAACAAAAAAAAAAAAAAAAAAAAAAAGCGACAATAAAACACAGGACTCTGAATGGTACATTTCCTGGTTTGGGTGGGAGACATCTGTCTTCACAAAGTATCAAAACGTCTGAACCCTTGGTGTAAATCATTAAGTCCTTCCAGTGAATAGTCCACATTGGGATTTTACAAAGTAACTTCTTCCGTCTAGATCTTTGACCATGGGAGAAATAGACAGTGGTGGGCATAGTGCCCGGGGCATCAGGCAGTTCTTAAAATGGTAGTTACAACAGCCATTTAATAAAATAGAGATACTTGATTATATCATTGTAAGTGAAAATAAGAAGCAAAGTATGTTCTATAATGCATGTTAAAATGCTTAACGGTAAAAAAGGAACCCATCTAATAAATATCCAGTAACGTCTGAAACCTAGCACAATCACACAGGAATGCATCTGGAAAGAGCCCTCTTCCGTGAGGTGGGGAGTCGGCCTTTCATCTGCTCTGTCCTCATTGAGTATCAGAATCTGTCTCCCATTAGTCTGAGCCTGATTTGGATTTCTGTGATGGACAGAGCGTGTTGTACGGGACTTGGAGGGTAGAGGGTGTGGTTGAACTGAGGATATCATAAAGGAGTCAGAAGGCGGGTCAGCATGGTGGAACTCAATCTGAAATGAAAATTTTATGGAGATATTTAGACGGTTGGCATACCCATGATTCACATAACCTTTGAATGTTACAAAGCAGGGCCTGGATAAAAACTTCCAATTTCCTCCAAGACATTTATCTGTTTTTTTCTCAGTTTGTTCATTTTCGCTATCCAAGCTCTCTTCTTCCCGTGCCATTCTGGACACATGTAGACTTGTCCCAAGGTCACATTTCTGTGGGGCAGGCCGAGGACTATGGGATGCAGGATTTCCTAGGTTCCTGCAACTAGAAATAGTTAAATTCATAGAATGTGAACAACACAACTTATTATAAGTCATGTTCTAAGGGCATTCTGCTTTCCTCCATCATGTTCCACCATATCCAGCTACTTCTCTGGTTTGTCTGTGCACCCCCTCTGTTTTCTGCACCCAGATATGGTTCAGTTCCTTTGATTGCCATGGGGTGTAGTGCTGTGGAGGGTGTTTGGTAGCAGCAATTATTTTTTCAAAATGGGAAAATACAAATAATAAAAGGAGTGTCTCAGCTACAGGGGTATAGTTTTCACGCCTCTTCCTAAATACCATGATTTGACCCTCCCAGTAGGATTTGGCTGATGAATCCCTTTCCACCCACAGCCACAAGGCTCAACATTGAGAAAAGGGCCTGGAAGGAAACATACGGAGATGTTAAATAATGGCTGCATTCGGTTCTGGGATTTGGGGGCTTTTTTGTTCCCTTGTTCTCCAACTGTCTTTTAGGGACTTTGACCAAACAAAACAAAACAAAACAAAAAAACCTGTAACAGTCACGGTAATTTTCATGTGCATACCAAACTCCTTGACATTATATGAACTAAATTCTGTTAATTTCAACACTTCTCACATATAAGGAATTGAAATAATTGAAATTGAAATTTACAAAGAGGACTAATAAAAAATTTCCCTTACAATCATTACCATATGCTGGATGCTGGTAGGAATAATTTTCTAATCTAATAATTTGAAAAATATATTTGTAAACCAATATAAATAGAAAGATATGGAGAAGATTGTCCATAATAAAAAAAATGTGGGGCTGTTTCACTCCATCCCAACCTTTATTTAATCCCTCATTTATTCATTCAGTCTTATATATGGGCTAGGCCATGGGATTCACTGGGGAAGTAAGTACATAGTCCCTGTCCTCAGGGGGTTTGTTGTCTATGTTAATTTCCTATCTGAAAAAATATATCCTTGGATTTAACAGATACTAAACTAAAGTGAGTGGAGAGAAAAAGCAGTAGTTTGCAGAAGTGTATTTTGCATGTTTAAAGTATGGAAGATGAAATTTTATTCTCCACTTCACCCACTGCACACATATACACCCTTCCCCCCCCCCCCC